>NC_044507.1:23426266-23431266 GCF_902362185.1 Chanos chanos | reverse complement strand
TCACTGACTGGTGGTCTGACTGACTCTGGTCTCACTGACTGGTGGTCTGACTGACTGGTGGTCTAATTGACTGGTGGTCTGACTGACTCTGGTCTCACTGACTGGTGGTCTCACTGACTGGTGGTCTGACTGACTGGTGGTCTCACTGACTGGTGGTTTCACTGACTGGTGGTTTCATTGACTGGTGGTCTCACTGACTGGTGGTCTGACTGACTGGTGGTCTCACTGACTCTGGTCTCACTGACTGGTGGTTTCACTGACTCTGGTCTCACTGACTCTGGTCACACTGACTGGTGGTCTCACTGACTCTGGTCTCACTGACTGGTGGTCTCACTGACTGGTGGTCTCACTGACTGGTGGTCTGACTGACTGGTGGTCTCACTAACTGGTGGTCTCACTGACTCTGGTCTGACTGACTGGAGGTCTGACTGACTCTGGTCTCACTGACTGGTGGTCTGACTGACTGGTGGTCTGACTGACTGGTGGTCTCACTGACTGGTGGTCTCACTGACTGGTGGTTTCATTGACTCTGGTCTCACTGACTCTGGTCACACTGACTGGTGGTCTGACCGACTGGTGGTTTCATTGACTCTGGTCTCACTGACTGGTGGTCTCACTGACTGGTGGTCTCACTGACTGATGGTCTCACTGACTGGTGGTTTCATTGACTAAGCCAACACGCTGCTGAGAAGTGATCGCTATATTCTGTAGTCGCCCGCACCAGGTCAGCACAAATTACTGTTCTAAAACAGAGACAGATACAGATACAGATAATGATGTCTTTGTCTTTGTACACCTCCAATACACACACAGTGCACATACACATGCACACATACCAATATACACACACACATACCAATACATACATAAGCATGCGCACGCACGCACACACAAACCCACACGCACCTTATTGAGTGCAGCCACCCTCTGGGCGAGCTGAGCTTCAATCTCAGGTAGCGTCTCTGCTCTCTGCAGAGTTTGCTGAAGTTTCTGTTTGGCATCGTCCAGCCGTTCCTGCAGCTGCCGGTTCTTCTCCTCACTCTGAGAGAGGGAAAAAAAGGAACAGCCGAAAGACTGGCTTTAGCAAAGTAGCTGCAAATGTTAAGAATCTCAACAGAACATTAAAACTTTGGAGTTTAATCTGAGCAAAAGAGAAAACAGTAAACCCCAAACAACTTCACAGGGTAGAAAGACGCACACACGCATACCCACACTCACTCACACAGACACACACACACACAGACACACACATCATGATGACCTCTGTGTTTATCATCACAGAGAACTGAACACATCTCCTGGCAGTCTGAATATAGAACCCAAACCAGATAAACGACATGTCCCCTACCCTCAAACTAATCAAACTTTACACAAGGAAAACTCAACACATATATAACCCCAACCAACATGTCCCAAATCCTAATCAACACATCTCTAACTCTTTACATTAACCCAAACATTACATTCACATTCACACATCTCTAACCCTTTACATTAACCCAAACATTACATTCACATTCACACATCTCTAACCCTTTACATTAACCCAAACATTACATTCACATTCACACATCTCTAACCCTTTACATTAACCCAAACATTACAGCCACATTCACACATCTCTAACCCTTTACATTAACCCAAACATTACAGCCACATTCACACATCTCTAACCCTTTACATTAACCCAAACATTACATTCACATTCACACATCTCTAACTCTTTACATTAACCCAAACATTACATTCACATTCACACATCTCTAACCCTTTACATTAACCCAAACATTACATTCACATTCACACATCTCTAACCCTTTACATTAACCCAAACATTACATTCACACATCTCTAACTCTTTACATTAACCCAAACATTACAGCCACATTCACACATCTCTAACCCTTTACATTAACCCAAACATTACAGCCACATTCACACATCTCTAACCCTTTACATTAACCCAAACATTACATTCACATTCACACATCTCTAACCCTTTACATTAACCCAAACATTACATTCACATTCACACATCTCTAACCCTTTACATTAACCCAAACATCACATTTACATTCACACATCTCTAACCCTTTACATTAACCCAAACATTACATTCACATTCACACATCTCTAACCCTTTACATTAACCCAAACATTACATTCACATTCACACATCTCTAACCCTTTACATTAACCCAAACATTACAGCCACATTCACACATCTCTAACCCTTTACATTAACCCAAACATCACATTTACATTCACACATCTCTAACCCTTTACATTAACCCAAACATTACATTTACATTCACACATCTCTAACCCTTTACATTAACCCAAACATCACATTCACACATCTCTAACCCCATCCCATTGCTCTGGCCCCATCCCAATCCGGCGAGGCGATGTAGCTTACAGCAGGTTATGGTCGCTGAACTGCTGGATGTCCAGGTGGTGCTCTGACAACAATGTGGGCTTTATAGACAACTGGACTAGTTTTGAGGGCAAGGCTGGCCTCTTAGGGCGGGACGGTGTCCATCCCACTCGGGAAGGTGCTGCTCTCATTTCTTGTAACATAGCGCATAGTCTCAGAACAGTTAATCCGTGACAATCCAGAGCCAAGGCCAGGGAGCAGGCAAACAGGCTAAACCGACCGTCTGCTAGCTGCACAGAGTCGTCACCCAGGTTAAACTATATTGAGACTGTGTCTGTTCCCCGACCTATACGAAAATGTAGAAATACTCAGAGAATTTGTTCTAGTAATTTAATTAACATAGATTTAAATCATACTGAATGTACCGCCAGCACCTTCGATCTAAAACTAGGACTGTTAAATATTAGATCTCTTACACCTAAAGCGCTCATTGTCAATGAAATTATTACTGATCAGGAGTTTAATGTACTTTGTTTAACAGAAACGTGGATCAAACCAAATGAGTACGTCGCATTAAATGAAGCTAGTCCTCCCGGATACAGTTATATACACCAGCCTCGTGTAACTAGCAGAGGAGGAGGCGTTGCAGTTATTTATAATGATAACCTAGGCATCATACAAAAACCTCTACATAAATTCAATGCGTTTGAAGTTCTTTATACAAACATAACATATGTAGCCACAAAAAATAAGTCTACCCAGTCTATCACCCTAATTATTATCTATAGACCGCCTGGGCCGTACTCTGAATTCCTCTGTGAATTTGCAGATTTTATCTCAAACCTTGTTATTTCTTTAGACAAAGCTCTAATTGTCGGAGACTTTAACATTCATTTTGATAACCCACAGGACCCTCTGAGAACAGCGTTCGTGTCCATTCTAGATTCAGTAGGGATTAATCAGACGGTCATAGGGCCCACTCATAATGGTGGCCACACCCTCGATCTTATACTAACACTCGGATTAAATGTAGGAAGTATAGTCACATTTCCACAATCTGAAGCTATCTCAGATCATTATCTTATCTCATTCAAAATGTTTCTTAGTAATAATATATGCACCTCGCCACGCTATCGTAATAAACGTATGTTTACGCCAGCTACTACGCAGAACTTTATCAATAATCTCCCAGAGTTATCAACTTTGATTGGAACACTGTCCCACCCCACAGATCTTGACCAGGCAACTGAATCTTTAGAGTTAACATTCCGCAACACCTTAGATAATGTGGCCCCACTTAAAAGGAAAATAATCAGAGAGAAAAAACTAGCTCCCTGATATAATGAGCACACACGCGCCTTAAAACTTACCACTCAAAAATTAGAACGTAAATGGCGCCAAACTAAATTGGTAGTATTCCAGTTAGCATGGAAGGAGAGCCTCCTGAGCTATAGAAAAGCTCTTAGTGCCGCTAGATCAATGTATCTCTCCACCCTAATAGAAGACAACAAAAATAATCCTAGATTTTTATTTAATATTGTATCAAAACTAACTGGGAATAAGAGCACCTCGGAAACAGGCACACCATCAATATTCAGTGGCGACGCATTCATGAATTTTTTCAACAGCAAAATTGAAAATATCAGGCAAACAATCCAGGCTATAAATTTTAAACCAGATAATTTGATCACTAACGCTGTAGATAACAATATAACTATATCAGATCAGCGATTAGAATGTTTTACTCCCCTTCAGGCGACCAAATTAACCTCACTAATTTCTTCATCAAAATCACCAACCTGTGTACTAGATCCCTTACCTACACGTTTCCTTAAGCAGATACTACCAGTAGTCATCGAACCGTTTCTAAAAATAATCAATTCCTCTCTTAGCACTAGCTATGTACCTAAATCCTTTAAACTAGCAGTTATCAAACCCCTAATTAAAAAACCTGACCTTGACCCCTGTTCGTTGTTCAACTACAGGCCAATATCTAACCTCCCCTTTATCTCCAAGATCCTAGAAAAGGCTGTAGCACAGCAGTTATGCTCATACTTACATAAGAATAACATCCATGAACTGTATCAGTCAGGATTTAGGCCTCATCACAGCACAGAGACAGCACTGGTTAAAGTTGCAAATGACCTATTACTGGCCTCTGATAAGGGTTGTGTCCCCTTGCTTGTGTTACTTGACCTCAGTGCAGCCTTTGACACCATTGATCATACCATTCTCCTTGATAGACTAGAAAATGTTGTTGGAGTTAAGGGAACGGCCCTCTTGTGGCTTAGGTCCTACTTGACTGATCGTTATCAGTTTGGTGATGTAAATGGTGAGTCCTCTGCACATACTGAGGTAAAGTTTGGAGTCCTGCAAGGTTCTGTTTTAGGCCCACTGCTTTTCTCTTTATATATCCTACCTTTAGGTAATGTTATTCGTAAACACGGTATTAGCTTCCACTGCTATGCTGATGACACACAGTTGTATGTCTCAGCGAAGCCAGACGAGAGACACCAACTTAACAAAATTGAGGAATGTCTAAAGGATATTAGGCACTGGATGCTTACGAACTTCCTCTCACTCAACTCTGAAAAAACAGAAGTACTTGTACTAGGATCACATG
>NC_044507.1:23408766-23421266 GCF_902362185.1 Chanos chanos | reverse complement strand
CGTGTGTGTGTGCGTGTGTGCGTGAGTGTGTGTTTGTGTGTGTGTGCGTGTGTGTGTGTGCGTGAGTGTGTGTGTGTGTTTGTGTGCGCGCACGCGTGTGTGTGTGTGGGTGCGTGAGTGTGTGTGTGTGTGTGTGTGTGTGCGCGCGCGTGTGTGTGTGTGCGTGAGTGTGTATGTGTGTGTGCGTGTGTGTGTGCGCGCGCGTGTGTGTGTGTGTGTGTGTGTGTTTGTGTGCGCGCACGCGTGTGTGTGTGTGGGTGCGTGAGTGTGTGTGTGTGTGTGTGTGTGTGTGTGCGCGCGCGTGTGTGTGTGTGCGTGAGTGTGTATGTGTGTGTGCGTGTGTGTGTGCGCGCGCGTGTGTGTGTGTGTGTGTGTTTGTGTGCGCGCACGCGTGTGTGTGTGTGGGTGCGTGAGTGTGTGTGTGTGTGTGTGTGTGCGCGCGCGTGTGTGTGTGTGTGTAGATGAGCGTCATGAGAGAGAGAGACAGAGGGAATGGAAAAGAGGTGAAAGAAAGAATTATATTTACTTCATTTGATGAAGCTTCAAGCTCCTCCTCCAACACAGCCACGCGTTCCAGAGCCACACGCAGCCTCTCCCGTACCTGAGGAAAACACAGAGGAGGGGAAGATGGATGAAGTAAGGGAGAGAAAAGTCTTCCAGCAATCACTGGTCTTTAGAACTTCATTTGGATCAGAGCCAGGATGCTAGTGCCACCATGAGAAATCTGCTCTCCGCAAAAATCACAGTACAAAACTGCAACTGTAAACACCAGAGGTTCAGAACAGGTCAGAGCTGTCCACTGTCCTTAACTTTACAGACAACTGACTGAATGAATTCCATTTGGGCTTGTTTGTAAATGAGAGAAAAGGTCTGATCGCCTATAATAACAGTCCATGTTGATTTTCTTAGGAACAAATAGTTTTATGAGTGTCAGTGCTATTTTGTGCACATACTCATTTAGATGCTGTGTTTGTTCCACAGACATGAAAATCAGACAGAGAGACCAAAAATTTTACGCTACAGGAAAAGTGAGCAGTATTTGTTTGCAGGCTGTACGCCACAAGTGTAAGCATGTTATAGACACTGCCAAATATCAGCATGTTATTGACACTGCCAAATATCAGCATGTTATTGACACTGCCAAATATCAGCATGTTATTGACACTGCCAAAGATCAGCACGTTATTGACACTGCCAAAGATCAGCATGTTATCGACACTGCCAAATATCAGCATGTTATTGACACTGCCAAAGATCAGCATGTTATTGACACTGCCAAATATCAGCATGTTATCGACACTGCCAAATATCAGCATGTTATTGACACTGCCAAATATCAGCATGTTATCGACACTGCCAAAGATCAGCATGTTATTGACACTGCCAAAGATCAGCATGTTATTGACACTGCCAAATATCAGCATGTTATCGACACTGCCAAAGATCAGCATGTTATTGACACTGCCAAAGATCAGCATGTTATTGACACTGCCAAAGATCAGCATGTTATCGACACTGCCAAATATCAGCATGTTATCGACACTGCCAAAGATCAGCATGTTATTGACACTGCCAAAGATCAGCATGTTATTGACACTGCCAAAGATCAGAATGTTACTGACACTGCCAAAGATCAGCATGTTATCAACACTGCCAAAGATCAGCATGTTATTGACACTGCCAAAGATCAGCATGTTATTGACACTGCCAAATATCAGCATGTTATCGACACTGCCAAATATCAGCATGTTATTGACACTGCCAAATATCAGCATGTTATCGACACTGCCAAAGATCAGCATGTTATTGACACTGCCAAAGATCAGCATGTTATTGACACTGCCAAATATCAGCATGTTATCGACACTGCCAAAGATCAGCATGTTATTGACACTGCCAAAGATCAGCATGTTATTGACACTGCCAAAGATCAGCATGTTATCGACACTGCCAAAGATCAGCACGTTATTGACACTGCCAAAGATCAGCATGTTATCGACACTGCCAAAGATCAGCATGTTATTGACACTGCCAAAGATCAGCATGTTATCGACACTGCCAAAGATCAGCATGTTATCGACACTGCCAAATATCAGCATGTTATTGACACTGCCAAAGATCAGCATGTTATCGACACTGCCAAAGATCAGCATGTTATTGACACTGCCAAAGATCAGCATGTTATTGACACTGCCAAATATCAGCATGTTATCGACACTGCCAAAGATCAGCATGTTATTGACACTGCCAAAGATCAGCATGTTATTGACACTGCCAAAGATCAGCATGTTATCAACACTGCCAAAGATCAGCATGTTATTGACACTGCCAAAGATCAGCATGTTATTGACACTGCCAAAGATCAGCATGTTATTGACACTGCCAAAGATCAGCATGTTATCAACACTGCCAAAGATCAGCATGTTATTGACACTGCCAAAGATCAGCATGTTATTGACACTGCCAAAGATCAGAATGTTACTGACACTGCCAAAGATCAGCATGTTATCAACACTGCCAAAGATCAGCATGTTATTGACACTGCCAAAGATCAGCATGTTATTGACACTGCCAAAGATCAGCATGTTATCAACACTGCCAAAGATCAGCATGTTATTGACACTGCCAAAGATCAGCATGTTATTGACACTGCCAAAGATCAGAATGTTACTGACACTGCCAAAGATCAGCATGTTATTGACACTGCCAAAGATCAGTATGTTATCAAAACTGCCAAAGATCAGCATGTTATCAACACTGTCAAAGATCAGTATGTTATAAACCCTGCCAAAGATCAGCATGTTATTGACACTGCCAAAGATCAGCATGTTATAAACCCTGCCAAAGATCAGCATGTTATCAACACTGCCAAAGATCAGCATGTTATAAACACTGCCAAAGATCAGTATGTTATCAACACTGCCAAAGATCAGCATGTTATAAACACTGCCAAAGATCAGCATGTTATTGACACTGCCAAAGATCAGTATCTTATTGACACTGCCAAAGATCAGCATGTTATCAACACTGCCAAAGATCAGCATGTTATCAACACTGCCAAATATCAGCATGTTATCGACACTGCCAAAGATCAGCATGTTATCGACACTGCCAAAGATCAGCATGTTATCAACACTGCCAAAGATCAGCATGTTATTGACACTGCCAAAGATCAGCATGTTATTGACACTGCCAAAGATCAGCATGTTATCGACACTGCCAAAGATCAGCATGTTATCAACACTGCCAAAGATCAGCATGTTATCAACACTGCCAAAGATCAGCATGTTATAAACACTGCCAAAGATCAGCATGTTATCGACACTGCCAAAGATCAGCATGTTATTGACACTGCCAAAGATCAGCATGTTATCGACACTGCCAAATATCAGCATGTTATCGACACTGCCAAAGATCAGCATGTTATTGACACTGCCAAAGATCAGCATGTTATTGACACTGCCAAAGATCAGAATGTTACTGACACTGCCAAAGATCAGCATGTTATCAACACTGCCAAAGATCAGCATGTTATTGACACTGCCAAAGATCAGCATGTTATTGACACTGCCAAATATCAGCATGTTATCGACACTGCCAAATATCAGCATGTTATTGACACTGCCAAATATCAGCATGTTATCGACACTGCCAAAGATCAGCATGTTATTGACACTGCCAAAGATCAGCATGTTATTGACACTGCCAAAGATCAGCATGTTATCGACACTGCCAAAGATCAGCATGTTATTGACACTGCCAAAGATCAGCATGTTATTGACACTGCCAAAGATCAGCATGTTATCGACACTGCCAAAGATCAGCACGTTATTGACACTGCCAAAGATCAGCATGTTATCGACACTGCCAAAGATCAGCATGTTATTGACACTGCCAAAGATCAGCATGTTATCGACACTGCCAAATATCAGCATGTTATCGACACTGCCAAAGATCAGCATGTTATTGACACTGCCAAAGATCAGCATGTTATCGACACTGCCAAAGATCAGCATGTTATTGACACTGCCAAAGATCAGCATGTTATTGACACTGCCAAAGATCAGCATGTTATTGACACTGCCAAAGATCAGCATGTTATTGACACTGCCAAAGATCAGCATGTTATTGACACTGCCAAATATCAGCATGTTATCGACACTGCCAAAGATCAGCATGTTATTGACACTGCCAAAGATCAGCATGTTATTGACACTGCCAAAGATCAGCATGTTATCAACACTGCCAAAGATCAGCATGTTATTGACACTGCCAAAGATCAGCATGTTATTGACACTGCCAAAGATCAGCATGTTATCAACACTGCCAAAGATCAGCATGTTATTGACACTGCCAAAGATCAGCATGTTATTGACACTGCCAAAGATCAGAATGTTACTGACACTGCCAAAGATCAGCATGTTATCAACACTGCCAAAGATCAGCATGTTATTGACACTGCCAAAGATCAGCATGTTATTGACACTGCCAAAGATCAGCATGTTATCAACACTGCCAAAGATCAGCATGTTATTGACACTGCCAAAGATCAGCATGTTATTGACACTGCCAAAGATCAGAATGTTACTGACACTGCCAAAGATCAGCATGTTATTGACACTGCCAAAGATCAGTATGTTATCAAAACTGCCAAAGATCAGCATGTTATCAACACTGTCAAAGATCAGTATGTTATAAACCCTGCCAAAGATCAGCATGTTATTGACACTGCCAAAGATCAGCATGTTATAAACCCTGCCAAAGATCAGCATGTTATCAACACTGCCAAAGATCAGCATGTTATAAACACTGCCAAAGATCAGTATGTTATCAACACTGCCAAAGATCAGCATGTTATAAACACTGCCAAAGATCAGCATGTTATTGACACTGCCAAAGATCAGTATCTTATTGACACTGCCAAAGATCAGCATGTTATCAACACTGCCAAAGATCAGCATGTTATCAACACTGCCAAAGATCAGCATGTTATCGACACTGCCAAAGATCAGCATGTTATTGACACTGCCAAAGATCAGCATGTTATCAACACTGCCAAAGATCAGCATGTTATTGACACTGCCAAAGATCAGCATGTTATTGACACTGCCAAAGATCAGCATGTTATCGACACTGCCAAAGATCAGCATGTTATCAACACTGCCAAAGATCAGCATGTTATCAACACTGCCAAAGATCAGCATGTTATAAACACTGCCAAAGATCAGCATGTTATCGACACTGCCAAAGATCAGCATGTTATAAACACTGCCAAAGATCAGTATGATTGTGTTGCAGGAGTATCCCCAGGTATTGTCTAAATCAGTCAAAAGCTGACATTTCAGAGCTTGGTCAAACATGTTTGCTCCATTTACGGATCACAATCACACCCAACCTAAACAAGCCAACGCGGAGTCCCCAGTGTCCTAGACTCTTCTCTCAGTGTGATCAGTAATTTGGATGTCTGGTGTGTTTAGTTATAGACTCCTCTCTCAGTGCGATCAGTAATTTGGATGTCTGGTGTGTTTAGTTATAGACTCTTCTCTCAGTGTGATCAGTAATTTGGATGTCTGGTGTGTTTAGTTATAGACTCTTCTCTCAGTGTGATCAGTAATTTGGATGTCTGGTGTGTTTAGTTATAGACTCCTCTCTCAGTGTGATCAGTAATTTGGATGTCTGGTGTGTTTAGTTATAGACTCTTCTCTCAGTGTGATCAGTAATTTGGATGTCTGGTGTGTTTAGTTATAGACTCCTCTCTCAGTGTGATCAGTAATTTGGATGTCTGGTGTGTTTAGTTATAGACTCCTCTCTCAGTGTGATCAGTAATTTGGATGTCTGGTGTGTTTAGTCATAGACTGTTCTCTCAGTGTGATCAGTAATTTGGATGTCTGGTGTGTTTAGTTATAGACTCTGCCCTGGATATGTGACGTGTTTGGTTATAGACTTATACTGTGTCTGGTCTATTTGATTTGAAAGGTGGTACTTGGGACAGTAGAAATTCTGACAAAACCAATGGGATATAACAGTTTAATGCGAGTACAGCTTCATTGCTGGTTCAGAGGATTAATAAGTATCCTTCAAAATAAAAATTATAATTCAGTTATGTCCAGCTGTGTATAAGACAATTGATGACTGAAACCCGCTGAAAATGTGTAATATTGATCTGAAGTGTCTGGCAGAGGGTGTATTTGTGTTGAGGTGTTGAGTGTTGGGGTGTATTTGTGTTAAGTGCTGAGTGGCTGAGTGATGAGGTGTATTTGTGGTGAGGTGCTGAGTGATGAGATGTATTTGTGTTGTAGTGTTGAGTAGTGAAGCGTATTTCTGTTGAAGTGTTGAGATGTATTGTGTTGAAGTGTTGAGTTTTGAGTGTTGGGGTGTATTTGTGTTAAGTGCTGAGTGGCTGAGTGATGAGGTGTATTTGTGGTGAGGTGTTGAGTGTTAAGGTGTATTTGTGTTGAGGTATTGAGTGGTGAGGTGCATTTGTGTTGAAGTGTTGAGTGATGGGGTGTATTGTGTTAAGTGCTGAGTGGCCGAGTGATTAGATGGATTTGTGGTGAGGTGTTGTGTGTTGAGTGTTGGGGGGTATTTGTGTTGGGGTGTTGAGTGTTGAGGTGTATTTGTGCTGAAGTGTTGAGTGTTGGGGTGTGTTTGTGTTGGGGTGTTGAGTAGTGAAGTTATATGTGTTGTAGTGTTGAGTGTTGGTGTGTATTTGTGTTGAAGTGTTGAGTAGTGAGGTGTATTTGTGTTGAGTGTTGAGTGTTGAGGTGTATTTGTGTTAAAGTGTTGAGTGTTGGGGTGTATTTGTGTTGGGGTGTTGAGCATTGGGGTGTATTTGTGTTGGGGTGTATTTGTGTTGGGGTGTTGAGTGTTGAGGTGTATTTGTGCTGAAGTGTTGAGTGATGAGGTGAATTTGTGTTGAAGTGTTGAGTAGTGAAGTTATATGTGTTGTAGTGTTGAGTGTTGGTGTGTATTTGTGTTGAAGTGTTGAGTAGTGAGGTGTAGTTGTGTTGGGGTGTTGAGTGTTGAGGTGTATTTGTGTTAAAGTGTTGAGCGTTGGGGTGTATTTGTGTTGGGGTGTTGAGTTTTGAGGTGTATTTGTGTTGGGGTGCTGAGTGTTGAGGTGTATTTGTGTTAAAGTGTTGAGTGTTGAGGTGTATTTGCGTTGAGGTGTTGAGTGTTGGGGTGTTGAGTGTTGAGGTGTATTTGTGTTGGGATGTTGAGTGTTGAGGTAGTTGTGTTGGGGTGTTGAGTGTTGAGGTGTATTTGTGTTGAAGTGTTTGTGTTGGGATGTATTAGTGTTGAAGTGTTGAGTGTTGGGGTGTTGAGTGTTGAGGTATATTTGTGTTAATGTGTTGAGTGTTGAGGTGTATTTGTGTTGAGGTGTTGAGTGTTGGGGTGTTGAGTGTTGGGGTGTATTTGTGTTGGGGTGTTGAGTGTTGAGATGTATTTGTGTTGGGATGTTGAGTGTTGAGGTAGTTGTGTTGGGGTGTTGAGTGTTGAGGTGTATTTGTGTTGAAGTGTTTGTGTTGGGGTGTATTAGTGTTGAAGTGTTGAGTGTTGGGGTGTGTTTGTGTTGGGGTGTTGAGTGTTGAGGTATATTTGTGTTAATGTGTTGAGTGTTGGGGTGTGTTTGTGTTGGGGTGTTGAGTGTTGAGGTGTATTTGAGTTAATGTGTTGAGTGTTGGGGTGTATTTGTGTTGGGGTGCTGAGCGTTGAGGTGTATTTGAGTTAATGTGTTGTGTTGGGGTGTATTTGAGTTAATGTTTTGAAGTGTTGAGGTGTACTTGTGTTAATGTGTTGAGTGTTGGGGTGTATTTGTGTTGGGATGTTGAGTGTTGAGGTGTATTTGTGTTAAAGTGTTGAGTGTTGGGGTGTTGAGTGTTGGGGTGTATTTGTGTTGGGGTGTTGAGTGTTGAGGTGTATTTGTGTTGGGGTGTTGAGTGTTGAGGTGTATTTGTGTTGAAGTGTTGAGTGTTGGGGTGTATTTGTGTTGAAGTGTTGAGTGTTGGGGTGTGTTTGTGTTGGGGTGTTGAGTATTGAGGTATATTTGTGTTAATGTGTTGAGCGTTGGGGTGTATTTGTGTTGGGGTGTTGAGGTGTATTTGAGTTAATGTGTTGAGTGCTGGGGTGTATTTGTGTTGGGGTGTTGAGTGTTGAGGTGTATTTGTGTTAAAGTGTTGAGTGTTGGGGTGTATTTGTGTTGGGGTGTTGAGTGTTGAGGTGTATTTGAGTTATTGTGTTGAGTGTTGAGGTGTATTTGTGTTGAGTTTTGAGTGTTGGGGTGTATTTGTGTTGAAGTGTTGAGTGTTGGGGTGTATTTGTGTTGGGGTGTTGAGTGTTGAGGTGTATTTGTGTTAATGTGTTGAATGTCAGCAGCGCGTTCACGTGGACCAAAGAAAACAGTGTTTTTGTTGTCTAATGTGTCTGACACTATGAGAAAGAACGCCAGCTCTACTGGGAAACAGAACTGTTGGACATCAGAAATACAATCACACACGATCAGATACCCACTTATTTGGATGATCTGCGCTGCCTCGGCTTCCTACGCGACCCAGTCCCCATAGCTCTGGAACATCCCCCTGCGGCTACCCGCCTGAGGAAGCGCCAGAGGCGGTGCGGAGGACCCGGACGTGTGGGGTGCGTGGAGGCATTCGTGCTAGGCTAAAGGCTAGCCCCTCCAGACCAGCTCTCCCATCCATTATACACGCAAACATACGAAAGCAAACTAGACTGCATACGGCTCTGACGGACAACCCAGAGTGAAACGATGGACTGTTGCATCTTTGTCTTCACAGAAACTTGGCTACACAGCAACATTCCGGACACAGGCATTCAGCAAGATGGACAGGCATGCCGCTGAGCCGACAGGGCATCCTCCTTGTCTGGTAAGACTCGCGGTGATGGTTTGTGTGTCTGCATTAACAAGGAATGGTGTGCAAACACTGCGATGGTTTTCAGACACTAGTCTCTCCACTCATGGAATTCACAGTGGTTAAGTGCCGGCCATACTTTTTGCTGAGAGAATTCACTGCTGTTGTTATTGTGGGCGTGTACACAACGGCATCAGAGTGAACAACAAACCGCTCACCCCAATGGATTTTTCATTATTGCTGGGGACTTCAGTCATGCAAACCTAAAAACTGTATTACCTACATTACCTACCCTACCCTACGCGGTAGCCTGACGTGCACCTCCCTAGAAATGTAACTACACGCTGCTGCGACGAGGGTCAAAGCAGACCACAACTGTGATCGGTCTGCTTGGTAGGATCACCCTCCTTCTGCTCAGTCGAGTCAATGGTCGTACACATCATCTCCTCTGCTGTCTCCTCTCTTTTCTGTGTTGCAGTCATTTCAGGTAAAAGTAAATGTTGTTCCTGTTTTTCTAGTGAGTCCAAATGATGGAATATATAGGGTATTTTTCACTTGTGTAAACAAAAGTGACCAGCCAATCAGAATCTCTGTATTAATTCCATTTAGTTTTGGAAAAAAACTGGCTTTGTGAGACGACGGCATGTGTCTGTTGGCTTGACTGTGCTGGGTGCTAGTGAAGACATGCAGCAGTGACAGACCTTCTCATCCAAGGCTTTGTGGTGCTCAAACAGAGACTTGAGGGCCTTGAGGACTTCCACCTCACTGGAGACGCCAGCAGGAGACTGGGCCTGCCTCTTCACCACAGTCATCCTCAGAGAACGCTCATGACGAGACACCAGACACTCCAAATGCTCCAGCAGTAACTATACAGAGAGAGAGAGGGATGTTCAGAAAAATAATTATATATTCACAGCATAAACACACTCGCGCGCACACACACACACACTCACACACACACTCACACAGACACTGTCACCTACCCGTGTATTGTTCCTCTCTGCCTTGAGTTCGGCAATCTCCTCCTCTCTCTCCAGCAGCTGCTCACGACACACATTCAGCTCTTTGGTCAACACGGCAAACTCCTACAAAACCAACAGAACAAAACACACACACACACATTTAATTAGCACACATTTGCATCTTTAGTTACTAATATGGGAAATCCCTTATACATCCATACTGAAGAAACACGCACACACATACAGTAATCAGTATTGTAAACTCACACATGCGCGTGCGCACACACACGCACACGCGCACACACACACACACACACACACACACACACACACACACACACAAATATATGTTACACAACAAACAAACAACAAACACAAAGCAACAAACAAATGTGCAGTTCTTTAATCTCCGGCTAGTCCATAAAGAGCGGGATTTTATAACTGGCATCGTGTTACACTTCACTTGAAACCCAAATTACTCTCCCAGAATTCACCTTTTTTATTCCACTCTAAACATCTCAGAATAGCCTGTGAAATGACAGACTGCTTTTCCTCCAACTCTGGCCCTCATATTGTTTCACATGTCAGCGAGAGGTCTTGTAAGGCTCAGGCCATGTTTGTCTCTATGGTTGAGTGTATTTCAGTTATTGTGTTGAGTGTTGAGGTGTATTTGTGTTGAAGTGTTGAGTGTTGGGATGTATTTGTGTTGGGGTGTTGAGTGTTGAGGTGTATTTGTGTCGAAGTGTTGAGTGTTGGGGTGTGTTTATGTTGGGGTGTTGAGTGTTGAGGTGTATTTGAGTTAATGTGTTGAGTGTTGAGGTGTATTTGTGTTGAAGTGTTGAGTGTTGAGGTGTATTTGAGTTATTGTGTTGAGTGTTGAGGTGTATTTGTGTTGAAGTGTTGAGTGTTGGGGTGTTGAGTGTTGGGGTGTGTTTGTGTTGGGGTGTTGAGTGTTGAGGTGTATTTGAGCTAATGTGTTGAGTGTTGGGGTTTGTTTGTGTTGGGGTGTTGAGTGTTGAGGTGTATTTGAGTTAATGTGTTGAGTGTTGAGGTGTATTTGTGTTGAAGTGTTGAGTGTTGAGGTGTATTTGAGTTATTGTGTTGAGTGTTGAGGTGTGTTTGTGTTGAGTGTTGAGTGTTGGGGTGTATTTGTGTTGAAGTGTTGAGTGTTGGGGTGTATTTGTGTTGGGGTGTTGAGTGTTGAGGTGTATTTGACACTCTGACACTCTGAATGTGAGGAGGAAACATGAGACCACCACAAGAATCTTCTCCAGTGATTTGATTAGCATCATGATACAACTTTTAAACAAGGTGGGAGAAAGATAAAGGTTACCTCCACTCAAAAGAGCAGAATAAACTCAAACAAGAAATCCCTGTTACAGTGCTAATCATGGCAGGGTACCTCATTACTGCTTTCATTTGCATTTTTCCATTTTTCCATATGTTTCCATATTTGTGTACATTCTTATCTGCTGTGTAACCTATTAAAGGTGTACAGAGACATCATTATCTGTATCTGTATCTGCCTCTGTATCTGTATTCAGATAGTAGACTGGACATGGACGTGGTTAATACTAGAAGTCACATTAAATCGGGCAAATGTTGTCTTTTCTAACCTAATATTCTCTGACAATGCAATTTTTGTGCCTTCAAAGCATCAAATTGATTTAATATTGGAATATAATTAATTATGAAATATATTTCCACATCCTCATACTGTACTTTTCATCTCCCTCTCTCTCTCTCTTTTTTATTTTTATCTTTAATTAAACTAAGTTTTATGAACTGTTTGAACCTTACCACCACAACCCCTTTAACAGAAACTTAAAAAAATGTTTTAAATTGAAAGATTTTGTTTTACGTTGAAAGTAGAAAGTATTTACAGTAAAGATATACAGAGAAAGATCCCTCAGTTGAGGAGAATAACCTTAAATTCCAATGATGCTGCATTTGCGATTCTTGATGTGTTAATGTTACTGCAGTCTGCTAGGGAAACTTTGAATTGCTATTTTCCGACAGTAATTTGCGCTGACTCGGTGGTTGAGACTGCAGAATAACGCAATCACTTTTCAATAATGTGTAGTGGATGAAACGACTATTGACTGGGGTTTTTTATTCAAATGGAGGAAATTAATACATACCGCTAAAAACTACAGGTTGCGAGGGTAAACCAGCTGCCACACAAGGCGTTTGTCTCGCTAGCTCCTGCACCTGACTACAGTCGGTTAGCAATGTGTCGTTCGTCAATGATTCGCTGATTTTGAACGAATCTTTTCTATGACTCGGGAGTAACAAGTCGTCCAAGCGAGTGATTTGTTCATCTTTTCCCTAAGCCGCGCATGGGTGCCACTTAAGTTCAGCTTCGTCCGCGAACGGGTCTTTCGGGTCTGAAGCCGTTGCTCAGTACGAGGTACGCCAATTACGTACTCCCGTTCTTAGGAGTTCGGACTCGCAAGTTCAACTCGGGAGTCTGGACTCCCGATGACGCGGGAGGATGCTTTACGCTCAAACTGCATCTGAAACAGCAGCGTTCTTGCTGGCTAGAGGCTCTGGAGCTACCTAGCTTGGTCCGCTAGTAGATGAAACTTACAGTTATGTGGTAGCTCGCCTGCCACCATTGCCGCCAATTTTTTTAATTTTGGGTGAAATGCATTCTGGGAAACTTGAC
>NC_044507.1:23388766-23403766 GCF_902362185.1 Chanos chanos | reverse complement strand
ACATGGACAACACAGTAATGTGAAAAACTTCTTACACACCCAGCTAAAACCTCGATTTGTCATGGTTTCTACAATGCATTCAATGTTAACAGGAAAAATGATTACCCCACCCCCCACAGTAACACACACCCCATATATACCCACACACACTTACACACATCCACACACAGACACACACTTACACACACCCACACACTTACACACACCCACACACACACTTACACACACCCACATACAGACACACACTTACACACACCCACACATATCCACACACTTACACACACCCACATACAGACACACACTTACACACACCCACACATATCCACACACTTACACACACCTACATACAGACACACACTTACACACATCCACACACAGACACACACTTACACACACCTACACACATTTACACCCACACATATCCACACACTTACACACACCCACATACAGACACACACTTACACACACCCACACATATCCACACACTTACATACACCCACATACAGACACACACTTACACACATCCACACACAGACACACACTTACACACACCTACACACACTTACACACACCCACATACAGACACACACTTACACACACCCACACATATCCACACACTTACACACACCCACATACAGACACACACTTACACACACCCACACGCATCCACACACCTGTGGCAGCGCGATGGACAGCTGTCTCTGAAGCGACTCTTTCTCATGGCCCAGTTCTCTGAGGCGTAGCTGGGCAGTACCCAGGCTCTCCTGGGTCTCCCTCAGGGTGTCCAGCAGTCTCTCTCTCTCCGACAGCATGTTCACCATCAGAGATTCCAGGTTCCCTGTGCTCCCTCCTTCGTCACCCCCCCCACGGGCCTCCCGGCCTCCGTAACCTCCACCCATACCACCCATTCCCCCACCCATGCCCCCGCCTCCACCCGCTGGCGAGGACGGCCCCCCTCCGCTCCCTCCACGCCCATCCTCAGAGATGGTGGGCATCACCTCACACATCATCTTCAGGACCTGAGAGTGACTGAGGGCTAAGAAGAAATAAACAGAAACGTGTTCGTGCAGAGGTGAGGTGAATGTGTGTGTGCGCGTGTGTGTGTGTGTGTGTGTGTGTGTGTGTGTGTGTGTGTGTGTGTGTGTGTGTGTGCGTGAGACTGTGTGGGAGAGTGCCCCTGGGTCTGTGTCTTAGTGGACAGAGGATGTTTGATCTCTGTTATGCATGTATATCTTTATGTGTAAGTGAGTGTGAATGAATGATGGGGGTGAGTGTTTTTCTATGATAAGAGTGTGTTTGTAGGATATCAAAGGAAATGCGACTGTTCTTTTGGCTCTTCTTCCTTCTTCTTCTGCTTGTCTGTCAATCTCTGCCCACCTTCATCCTGCTTTTTTTCCCTCCTTTTTTTGGCTGTATTTTGTTCTCTGTAAGGTTTGTTTTATAGGGAGGAGTCTTTTTTTTTTTTTTTTTTACATTTTTTGCCTCTGTCTCTCGTTTTCTTTCTCATTAACAATCTGCCACTATTCACCTTTCTCAGTGTATCTCTCTCTGTCCGGGTAACATGAGGATAGTATTGCAACTTCACGAACACCCTATTGGCTTGTGTGGAATACTCTTTAAGACTTGATTAGTTCTCCTGGCTGGACTACTGTGGGTTAACTGTGGGTGTCTGGTGACCTGGGTCCTGTTGAGACAGATGTAGTGGCAGGAATGAGTAGCAGTAGCCAAATGGAGCCCAAAGGGGCTGTGAGGGGCAGGGGTTGAGGGAAGGGACAGAGGGAGGGCGAGCGTCGGTGAGGACCCTCGACCCTCTTGGGTAGATCTTCAGTGAGAAGTGAGATGAAGCTGAAAAAGAGGGAGAGAAAGGCAGATGTGTCACCGGCTGGTATTCTATCTGAAGCATCCATAAAATGAGTCTATCTGCACATCTTGCAGTGCCTTGACTGTTACACAGTATCAGTTGTTTGTGGTCCTATCATATTATTCATTTAGGTTCAGTATAAGGTTAAGGCTATGGCTGAGGTGTAGGCACCGGTGAGTGAACATACAGCACAGTGGGAAGGCCAAATAAACCATAATAATGGAGAGTAATAATTTCACAGACATATAAGACTAGAACATCTACAAAAACACACCTAAAACCCAACACATAACCCCAGGGTATAGTGAGATGATCCACATCCAACTAAACTGTCCAGCCTAATAGCCTGTCTGTAATAATACAGTAATGGAAGAACAGAAAAGGTGTCTTGGACTCTGTAGTGGATAGGACAAGACAATCACATTTATATCACATAACAGCTTAAGATTAGCGAAGTTTTATATGTAACCGCTCTGTGCATAGAAGGACCACTGAGTGATAAACCAAAGGCCCATCAGCTATGATGTTAATGTGTTAATGGAAATCAAACTTCAAATCTGCGATCACACTGAGGAAAAGACCGGTCTGTTCACGTCCAACAAACACACAGAGAAAGAAGGAAACGCTTGTTTGAGATGTCCAGTGTCAGCGAGGGTAACTGGTCGGCCACAGCCTTCACAATCACTTACTATTACAGTACGGTTTCTACCGAATATTAGCTAACTCTGACGCCTTGTGAAAGGCAAAGCGAAGGAGGCAATCCCCTGTTTCAATAAATTTCGCCTTTAAATGCTTCCTTAAAATCAATTAAACGGAGAGGGGTAAGCACCCGTCTTTTCGAATAGGCCAGAAATCGCGTTTAGCACTCACTGTCTGGAATTCTGAACAACAGCGTGGCGCGCGCACGTAATGTCTCATAGAAAAGATTCATATCTCTGTATGTGTACCTTACGAGAAATGACATTCAAATCAACACCTTATTCCTGTCGTTTGTCTCTCTCTCTCTATCTCTCTCTCCCTCACACACACACACACACACACACCCGAATGCTCATCCAACACAAACACCCAAAGAGAAACGCTATAGTATAGAATAGTATAGTATAGTGTAATATAGTATAGTATAGTATATATTTATGCCATACGATTAATTTTCATTCTAACAACGCTATTTATTTGTTGATGTGTACCATTGTGTGTAGGCTATGTATAAAGCCCATTAGTCATGAGGCCATTAATGGATGCGCATGATATACGGAAATGAAAGCCGCCGAGGCTAAGGCTCCTGTATCCAAGCAGTTCTTTTCTGTGTGTCAATGGACACTGTCAATATGCAGAGAGAAGCAGGTGTCAGCTAAGTGTAACCGATGCGTTTAAATATCACATTTCAATGAGCATTAGTTACACAGATTTAGAGAGGAGACCATCCGTTAGTTCTGTTCATTGGTTTACATCTGTTTGGAGAAAAATGAAGGATGAGACATCCAATAATGTATATTAAAATAAGAAAAGAATCCGTTTCTCTTCGTACTTGATGCTAATATGGACATGGCGTTGAATTAGCTATGGCTATGTATTGAATGTATGTATGTTGACGTATACCTTTACCGTTCGCTTGCCCCGTGATATGCCAGCGATTAAGCAGACAAACACGCACATGCAATCAAAATGGAACAACTGCGTCGTATTAACACAAAGGAGCTTGCCATTGCACGGAGCGTCGCGACATTCCAATGATTAAGAACATTTACTCAATATTTCCTTACGTCTCTCCGCCTTGACCCCCTCCTCCCTGTTCCCTCCATCCCCCTCCTCACACACACTGCTGGAACATTACATACAAGAGTATTCATTTGAAAATAACTGAGATACGGATGAAATATGCGCGCCGTTTCTTTGGTTCTCACCCTTGTCATTGTGGAGTTCGAATGTGAGACATCATATCCCCGTTGACCCCATCGTAGAGCGCTTTTCGGTATCGGTTTCTCCGTTAAAGCCCAGGTATCAGCCTCCCCCTTCCCTCTCACACATGTAAACGACAGCGGCTAGCTAGAGCTGCGTTACACCTCACCACAGACAACCCCCGTCTCTCTCTCTCTCTCTCTCTCTCTCTCTCTCGGATGCAAAGGTGCGGGGTCTTAAAGAAACATTCGCCCAGTTCTCCAGACACGCGCTCGATTGCGCGGTCACTACGGTTTGAGCATCCACGACCATATAAGCGACGGAACACAAGCCATCAACATCGGCACAGAGTAATAGTATCACACAATCTAAACATATACAAATATATGCTTGTTCAGCTCACCAACTGATCAAATGAATAGGCTTGTCGATACTACTGGGTACCACGAATGTAGCTCGGGTGATTTGCCCATCTATGGGTGTTGTCACATCCTCTCCCCCTGCTGTTCCAAAAACAGTACTGCGACTTCACGCCAGTATATGTTCTCACTTTTCCTCCACCGTGATAGTCACATATCCATGAATAGCATGTGCCAAAGAAATATCTTTCCCACATTTATCCCCAGGACTTAAATTAAAAATGTAATTCTTCGTCTACAGATAACCCGCTTACAGATTCAAGACGTCTATTCAGTTAATACTGACACAGAATGAAGCGGTTTCTGCGTTCACTTTACAGTCGCAGTCACAGTCTTTGTCGACGGCTAGACATTATGCGAGTCCTTTAAATGACCGAGTCTTTAAAACAGTCAGTGGATCTCCGTGAACGCAGCAGCGCCTCAGGCTGCGGCATGGGTTTGCGTCGTGCGCGCGATAAAAAACCTATGCCCTCAGTTAAGATGCAGGTGATCGGGATTCTAATATGTGTCACGCGCATATTTTACTTTAACTCGTTATTATCGTCGCATGTACTGGGAAGAAGGGGAGACCAAATGTGTGCCAGCTATAGATGAGTCGCGTCACCCTTTCAATGCCAAATTCCGAACTGTCTAACCGTGATTGCCAGGCTATTCGTATGACGTATTCGAAGCGCCTATAGAAACCAAATTACCCGCGACCCGTCTCTGTCAGTGAGGTGGGATTCACTCACTGAAGTTCTAGAGTTGAACCAATAAGAAAAAGACACCGGTGACCTGTCTGCCAATTGAACGCAAGACAAGTAGGGATCCCGTGTCGATGAAAACCAATAAAAAGTGAGCTGGTAAAAGAGGCAAAAACCGGGTGGGGCTGCGAGAAGTGTCCCGAAAGGGATGATGTAATGGGGTTTAGAAGATGATGTCATGGTTATGTACGAGGAGAGGACTTAAAGGCACAGTGACGTTTATGTAAACAGAGGCGCGTCTCTTTGCTGCTCTGAGATGTTTTCAGTGTCATCACTAAAATGATTGTCTATTATAATTTCCATGCGCGACCTGCTTTGGTCAACTCTGTTGGTACTAAATGCGTGGCATTAACTGAAAGCCTTCACATTTAGCCTTTCATGAACAGATCTGCTCATCTGGAGTGTTGAGATGGCTGTGTAGTTAAGACAGAAAACACTGACCAGGTCTCTGAGGCCTGAGTAAGCCTGTCAGAGAGCAGGTTAGATCCAGTATAGATCCACTCCAGTATACAGTGAAACACTTGTAAACATTGGTCACCATCTATGTCATGTCATAGGATCATGATTCACAGTCACAGGACTTCTGATCCTACACACACACATACAAAAAGCTCTCTCTCCCTCTCCCCCTCCCTCTCTCTCTTTCTGTCTCCCTCTCCCTCTCTCTCTTTCTGTCTCCCTCTCCATCTCTCTCTTTCTGTCTCCCCTCCCCCCTCTCTCTCGCTTTCTCTCTCTCTCTCTCTCTCTCTCACACACACACACACACATGTGTTGTATGCTAGAGTCTGGGGACCCTTCACTAATTTCCATTGTAAAAAATAACAATTAACATCCTAACCCTCGGCAGCACGGTGGCACAGTGGAAAGCGCTGTCGCCTCACGGCATGAGAGTCCAGGGTCCTTCCTGTGTGGAGTTTGCATGTTCTCCCCGTGTCTCCGTGGGTTTCCTCCCACAGTCCAAAGACACGCAGGTTAGGTGAATTGGAGACATTAAATCACCCTTAGGTATGAATGTGTGTGTGAGTGTGTTTGTCTGGGTGTCTGCCCTGCGATGGACTGGTGACCTGTCTGGGGTATCTCCCCCCTTTCCCCCAATAAATGCTGGGATAGGCTCCACCCAGTCTCCCAGTACTGTTATACAAAACTCTCCCCTAAAACAAGCCAGTCTCCCAGTACTGTTATACAAAACTCTCCCCCAAAACAACCCAGTCTCCCAGTACTGTTATACAAAACTCTCACTACTATGTCGCTGCAGCTGGTGTGCGTACAGAGGTGAACATGACGGACGTGTGTGTGGTCTGTCACAAACACAGCGCACCTAATGACACACTCATCTCTGCACCTACATACAGCGAGACTCTGAAAGGTCTGGTTGTGCTGTCTGCTGTTTTTATCTCAACATCGCCCCCTCCTGTGTACATAAAGTATTGCAGAGTGTCCCAGTTACAGGGTGTGCTTTGGCAGTGTTGAATAATAATATTGCGTGGTATGGACTCTATGCATGGTAGCATTAGTCACCACACAGACTCACAGTCTTAATCACCCATAATGACAGACTGCTGAGAGAGAGAGAGAGAGAGAGAGAGAGGGAGAGAATGATGGGAGAGGGGTGTAGGTGAAATAGGAGAGAGATGGTTTGAGGGGCTCGTTACTTTAAGGACAGTGTTATTTGTAGCTTTTACATAAAACAAATCTTCATATGCATTACTGTGCATATTACCACTGCTGTCTAGTAACTTATGGTACTGTACACTGACAGGAAAGAGAGGTTTCTCTCTCTCTCTCTCTCTCCCTCTCTCTCTCACATACACACACACAAACACAGAGACACAGTGCAGTAAATGATGGAATCTCTGGACTTGGAGGATGAGCAGACATGCCGGTCATTGGTGCTAATGATCAGACAGAAAAGAAACAAGGGAGCGGGAGAGAGAGAAAAAAATGAAATGGTAAGTTAGCAGTTAAACACAGATGGAAAAGCAACACTGGGACAATCAGGAGGTGGGAAAATGTAATTAATATCAGATACTTAAAGTCAGTGCACCTGAATTAAAGTCAATGCACCTGAATTAAAGCATATCCCCACTCTGACCCAGAACGGAGATCAAAAAGAAACAGAAGACAGATGATTGGCTAAAGAAAGATGATGTGTACACAGTTCTTCACATCCTCCCTCACTCAGACAGTCATGCTTACAGCTGGGTGTGTGAATGACTTCACACTGTGTAGATAACCGTATAAACTCAATATGTGTTTTTACTGATGTACTGCCCTTCACATCCATCACTCAGATTAAAATAAAATGCAGTAATGTTTACACTATTATTTATATATACACACACTATTATTTTATTTACACTATTTCCAAGAGCCACCTTGAAAAAAACCTCTGATCTGACAGGAATAGTTGTGGTAGTATTCTCTTTGTATTTGTATGGTATATATTTGTATGGTATATATTGTTTTAGTCTTAAAGTATATATCTCAAAGTATCAAATTGTTCTGTGATTGAGCCTTCACAAGTCAACATTGCAGGTATTTCCAGGTAGTAAATGTGTGTAAGATAAAATCGATTAATCTGAAAGCAGCCAAACAACTGCCAGACCCCTGAGATATTTTTTTTTATTTTATACAACAGCTTTATGAAAAATTACCTCCTGCAGCAGGTACTTTATGAATGAATTGGAAATTCAGATATATTTTAGAGTTATGGAGCTAATGGAAAAGTGGTAGAATCGACATGAGTGAACAGCTTTGATCATTTGTGACATAAGAGCTGTGTTTGGCAGCATTGGTTCATCCTGGCAAAGTGGTTTTGAAAAGCAGTAGTGTTTATTCCCAGAGCTCTGTGGTGTAGATGGGTTATGTCATGTATCTGTCTGATGTGGTTAAACCTGATTCCTCTGGGCACACAAAGAACACCTCAGAGTTTCAAGTCAATAATAAATTACAATAATTAGAACTACTACAATTAAGCTCTTCCCACACATCATGTTTCTGTATGTCCCAAATATTTCCCTGTACGTGCATGTCTCTTCCTCTCCTGGGAACAGTTTATATTGGTTTAAACCATTCATGTGCAAACCCAGTCTCACCCTGCTCTTTTCTAAGCTGGGCCGATCAGGAGTGAAGCACTGGACACTGGGACTGCATTGACCGTCGGTCGGAGTGTGTTTGGACACACCGGTGAAACTCAAATTGTTCTGAGAATTAACACTGTATCGTCCCTCATGATACATGATTCTGAACACACAGGACATGTCTATAAGAGTCATGTCCGTAAAACTTTCAGATCTATAAGAGTCATGTCCGTAAAACTTTCATGTCTGCAAGAGTGTTATATTCCTCTGCCCCTTAAGGTGTCACAGGAACACTTATTTCGACTGCCCCTGCTGGTGATTTGCTTAATCTATTTCTCTCTTTTTCTGTTCTTCCAGCCAGACAGGTGTCACCAGCGCAGTCGCCTGTCTTGTTTACCTGAGCGCTGTCTGCTCTTCACTTAAATGGAGCCTAGCCTGTCCTGAAGCATAGGGCAGTTTATCCGATGGCAACTATTACCTTTGAGCAAGGCTGCACTGATTAATGTTTTGCTTTTGGTGCCTTTCAGTTTTCTAATAAAACCCCTAGATACTGATCCAAACTCTGTTCCCCTTTGTGTTGCGGTTGGTGTGTCTGGCTATAACATGTCTGTAAAAGTCTCATGTCTGTAAAAGTCTCATGTCTGTAAAAGTCTCATGTCTGTAAAAGTCTCATGTCTGTAAGAGTGATGTCTGTAAGAGTCACATGTCTGTTAGAGTCATGCTGGCCAGATGTGAGGGTGTTCTGACTGATCACTAAGAACCTCAGTAACATCAGGGTGGGCATGGCAGGGGCGTACCTGACCAAACGCCGGAACAGAATTTGGGATTGGAATGTACCATGTATGGGGGAGTGTAGGTAAAACATATACAATACACACAAAAGGCATTTCTTGAGGGGGGGGACAAACAGATGGAGAGAGGGGTACAGAGACAGCTGCTGCAGCATGTCATACAAAAAGACTGTCTAGTTCTGCCAGTGTCCTCATATGATTCTGAGATAAAGGTTTGAGGAGAGAGTGCAAAAGACACACACGCACACCACATACGCACGCACACACATGCATGCACACACATGCACGCACACACATACATGCACACTCAAATCACTGGAAGCTTAAGAAGACAAGAAGACTATTTATTTGGTCAGATGTTTAAATCCACAGATTTGAACCATGTCCCTTAGTCCAGAATGTGCTTGTCTTTTGTCCTGTGATACATGAGTGTGTTTCTGCATGTATGTCCTGACTGTGTGTGTGTGCTAGAGAGAGAGAGTGTGTGAGTGTGCGAGTGGCATGTCTTGGTGAAGTACGTAGTAAAGCGTGGTGTTTTACTCAGACACTAACCAGACAGGAGGTAGCTCACACACAGATAAGGCAGGATCTACAACTGTGTGATAAAACAAAACAATGTTAAATATTATATTAAAACTACGAGCTCTGGATTGACTGACTGTAAAATCAGTACTGAAACTATGGTGGTGTATTTGAACCTGACCATACATATTTTCAGGAAAATCCTCTGGGTGCCACCTGGAGGATGATAAGGCTGAGGACGTTGACGTCTGGGGCTCTGTCCGAGTCCAGAGATTTCATTCAGTGTGTGGTTATGTCAGTGAGTCTGGGGAAAGGATGGGAATTATCGCTTTAACAGTGTAACACTGTGTGTGGTTTATCAGTGTGACACTCTGTGTTGTATGATAGTGTAACATTCTGTGTTGTGTGATAGTGTAACATTCTGTGTTGTTAGGACGTATGCAAAGGCTGGTTCTGAGGAGGCTCAGCTGGTAGACTGCTCTGGATCTCTTCATCCTGTTTACCAGGAACTTTAACCTCTGGGAGAGACAGACAGACAGAGAGAGAGACACATTGAGCAAAGAAGAGAGAGGGAGAGTCAAGAATCAGGGCAAAAAAATCACAACAACCTTTTAAAAATGATATGGATCCTTCTCTGGATCACATGGATTCCTAACAGTTTACCAGTGAAAAACTGCTCTAACTGACCTTTTAATACATGAATCATTCTGACCATATATTGATGTCATTTCTATACATTAGTCATGACTGTCATGGTGGGGGTTTTTTCGCTGCAGTTTGTTTCGTGGTCTCACCTTGATTGTTCTCTCCTGATGTTTTCTGCTTTTTTTGTTGGAACTTCTGCTCTCCTTCCTCCTTGATCTTCTGTCTCAGAGCCATTTCCTGATTGTAGAGACAAACAAAAGTCTCTCAGCTCAACGGGACTACACGGGACAGACGTGTGTCTGTGACGGACAGGGCAGTGTGTGTGACGGACAGGGCAGTGTGAGGCAGTGTGTGTGACGGACAGGGCAGTGTGAGGCAGTGTGTGTGACAGACAGGGCAGTGTGAGGCAGTGTGTGTGACGGACAGGGCAGTGTGTGTGACAGACAGGGCAGTGTGAGGCAGTGTGTGTGACGGACAGGGCAGTGTGAGGCAGTGTGTGTGATGGACAGGGCAGTGTGAGGCAGTGTGTGTGACAGACAGGGCAGTGTGTGTGACAGACAGGGCAGTGTGAGGCAGTGTGTGTGACGGACAGGGCAGTGTGAGGCAGCGTGTGTGACAGACAGGGCAGTGTGAGGCAGTGTGTGTGACGGACAGGGCAGTGTGAGGCAGCGTGTGTGACAGACAGGGCAGTGTGAGGCAGCGTGTGTGACGGACAGGGCAGTGTGTGTGACGGACAGGGCAGTGTGTGTGACGGACAGGGCAGTGTGAGGCAGTGTGTGTGACGGACAGGGCAGTGTGAGGCAGTGTGTGTGACGGACAGGGCAGTGTGAGGCAGTGTGTATGGTGAGGATGACTGAGACACACAGAGAGTAACGGTGTGCGTGTGAAGACTCAAACAGGAGGAGGAGGAGGACGTGATAAAACAGTGTAAAGTAGACGGCCTAAATGGCATGGAGACTCCTCTCCTCTCACCTGCTGGTATTCTTTTCTCTGGGCCTCCAGGGCTTTGCCTCTCTCTTTCAGCAGCTCCTGCTCCTGCCGTAAAGTCTCCGCCCTCCGACCAAGTTCCGCCTCCTTTTCTTGAAGCTCTGCCTCAAATCTCTGAAGCTCCGCCTCCGTGTATACTGGTTTTGTGTCATCCAGCATCTAAAGAGAGAGAGAGGAGGAGGCAGTGACATGTACTCCACACTGAACAGTCACTGTGGGGATAAGCTTCTCCCACAGTAACAGCAGGAGCCCACTGCAGGAGTCTGCTCGATTGCCTTGACAACCATCAACGAACAGAAGCTCAACCCCTACGACTGATCGACTTCTCACACATCAGCCTAGGTGGGACCAATTCCCTTAGACACAGGCTCATGAGAGGGCATCCACCACCAGTAAAACCACGATGTGACAGAGTGGAATTACTCTCCTGTCCCATTAAGGCTCCAGCCACCGAGACCTGATCAAACCAGGACAGCATAAACAGTAACACAGGAGTCAACTCCTCACTCTGCCTCCTCAGCCGCGGAGCAGCCATGTGATCATGCCTACACAGTCTGGATCGTTGCTGAACTTTCCTCACTTTTCTTGAATGAATGATGGTCCACAACAAAGCTACCCTGCCCTTTCACGATCACACTGACACAAGTAACAGTTTGGTCCTTCTGATAAATGTTAGTAATAGTTAAACCTCATGATGAAAACCCTCATCTCCATAATACCTGCTTTTTGATATTAAACACTGCATAGAATCTCTCTGCACGGAATACCTGTGTCATACTGCTTCTCCCACGTCACCTCTATGTATTTAAAACTTCACTACGCACAGAGACATTTTCACACACTCACATAAACAAACACACGCACACAAACACACCTGCACACGCACGTGCACGCGCACACTCACATAAACATACGCATGCACGCACAAACACACAAACACACATGCACACATGCATGCACACGCGTGTACACACACACACATACACACACACACACACAAAAACATACATATGCACACACACACACACACACTCACATAAACACATACATGCATGCACACACACACACACACTCACACACACACACACACACACACACACACAGTGTGGATTTTGCAGGTGATTTTAGTTTTTGACTCGTCTTCGTATTGGTTTTAGTCAAATGCATTTTAGTCACATTTGAACATTATTGGTTTTAGTCAAATGCATTTTAGTCACATTTGAACATTATTGGTTTTAGTCAAATGCATTTTAGTCACATTTGAACATTATTGGTTTTAGTCAAATGCATTTTAGTCACATTTGAACATTATTGGTTTTAGTCAAATGCATTTTAGTCACATTTGAACATTATTGGTTTTAGTCAAATGCATTTTAGTCACATTTGAACATTATTGGTTTTAGTCAAATGCATTTTAGTCACATTTGAACATTATTGGTTTTAGTCAAATGCATTTTAGTCACATTTGAACATTATTGGTTTTAGTCAAATGCATTTTAGTCACATTTGAACATTATTGGTCTTAGTCAAATGCATTTTAGTCACATTTGAACATTATTGGTTTTAGTCAAATGCATTTTAGTCACATTTGAACATTATTGGTTTTAGTCAAATGCATTTTAGTCACATTTGAACATTATTGGTTTTAGTCAAATGCATTTTAGTCACATTTGAACATTATTGGTTTTAGTCAAATGCATTTTAGTCACATTTGAACATTATTGGTTTTAGTCAAATGCATTTTAGTCACATTTGAACATTATTGGTTTTAGTCAAATGCATTTTAGTCACATTTGAACATTATTGGTTTTAGTCAAATGCATTTTAGTCACATTTGTCGATTTACATTCTTCCGAGAGTCGCCATGGTTCACCACATTAACGCTGGTTAAAATGTTTAACGTTCGAGTTCCAGGGGAGGGGGGATATTGGTGGGGCAGTATGCATCAACCAATCATACGCATGCAATTCATGGCTGAGCAGATCTTGCAGATTGAGTGCATGGACATAATTGGATGGAAAAACAGGCCAGTGGAGCTGAAACTGCTCGTCCGTTCGTCTGTCTCTGACATTACTGTCTCCTTATTTTACGTCAACGAAAATGGTCACATATTTCATCTGCAGCATGTCACACAACAATAGATTTATTTTCAAAGGTGCATTTGTTGAAGAACATTTTTTGTCACAGTTTTTGTAGATGAAATTAACACTGACACACACACACACGCACACACAAACACGTCCCCTGTCTGACCTGCCATTCCTTGGGGCTGTTGAACTCTTTCCTCTCTGTGGATCTGAGGAACTCTTCCAGGCTGATGAGTCGATCATGATTGAGATCCACCTGTGCGTGAGCACACGCACACACACACACGCGCGCATGAACACATGAAAGAGAGCATGAATAAATGAGTAGTGAATGAAAGGCTTGCAGACAGAAAGAAAAGGAAAAGTCTTCCTCACATTATTCATCACGTGTTCCCTCATCCGCAGCCTCTCCTCCTCCATCTCCACCATATCGTCCTCCTCATTCCCCATGTTATACACCTTCTCCAGCTGACATCAACAAGAGAGACAACACAGAGACATGACCGGGTCAGGGAAGACAGGAGAGAGAACAGAGGAGAGAGAACAGGGGAGAGAGAACAGGGGAGAGAGAACAGAGGAGAGAGAGACAGAACAGAGGAGAGAGAGAACAGATGGAGAGAGAACAGAGGAGAGAGAACAGGGGAGAGAGAACAGGGGAGAGAGAACAGGGGAGAGAGAACAGGGGAGACAGAACAGAGGAGAGAGAGAACAGATGGAGAGAGAGCAGATGGAGAGAGAACAGATGGAGAGAGAACAGATGGAGAGAGAACAGTTGGAGGTTACTGAAGATGTTAGAGAAGGGAGAGGAACATATAGAGGACCATACAGAGGACCATATAGAGGACCATATAGAGGACCATATCGAGGAATTGTACACATGACACACGTTACATCCTGCAGAACTGAGACTGGCCCCACGGACAGCCCAAACCATGCCACATCACGTGGGGCAAAGACGTGGCTCTAAAGGGTTTTATGATTTGGTAAGAATGACCCAAAAACCAAGCAATTATGTGTTAAATATGACAGTCACGTGTGAGGCAGTATTGCTATAGGAAAAAGCAGAGAAAGTTTACTCACATACATTACTATATACACAAACATTACCATCTGCACGACAGACAGACAGTTACTGATAGTTTTCGAATGGCCCCATCAATGGACACCTAAAAAGAGAATCCTGTGAGGACCTTTCCCTCTTTATCCCTGTTTTTCTTATTACCAGGTTTTCATATCACAAAAAAGTTTTTTTTCCTAAGATGGGAAAGTCTTAGAACTCAAAGCAAAGCCATGCTCTGTTTATGACGTGCTGAATCATGTTCTCCAATCAGACTGGCTTCTCCACAAAGACACCTAAATACACCCAAAGGCCAAATGCTTCCCTTCATAAAAACTTCCTCTAACCTCAAAATAAGGGAAAACAAGAGAGCACAGGGTTCGCTCTACCCAGACAAGTAGTTTTGATTGCAATCAAAACTAGAGAAAGAAAAAAGACACAAAAAACCATGTGAGGCAGAATGGCTGTGTTTGTGAAGAGGGCTGGGAGTTTCTGTCAGAAATGTGGTAAATGGTGAAGAGAACGGAGAGGAGAAACTGTCGTACGCTTTCGCTGAGGGCGGCTGGGAGCTCCCGACTTTACCTCTTTTGTGAAAAGAGCTTCCAGTTCTTGCTCGTCTAGGAGCCCGTCTCCGTTGGTATCTGAGAGGAGAGAGAGGGAAAGGGAGGTGACTTGAGGCCACACTGCAGGAGCAGTGAGGAGAAGAGGAGAGAAAAAGACTAACCGTGGAGCTTAAAGAAAGTCTTAGGGTTAAACTCCTCTGGATCCAAACCATCAGTTTCCTCCCATACCTCACGAAACTGATCAATGCTGCCCTAGGAAGAAAGAGAGAGTCAGACAGACAGGGAGAGACAGAGAGTCAGACACACGGGAAGAGACAAAGAGTCAGATACACAGGGAGAGACA
>NC_044507.1:23328766-23378766 GCF_902362185.1 Chanos chanos | reverse complement strand
CACACACACAGTTCAAAATCAGTAGCACAGGGCTCTGGCTCTCTGAGGCCACGCTGGCCCAGTCATGGATGCTGGGTGAGAGAGCACAGGTGACCCTGTTCCAGAACAGGGTTGTTTTTCCTCAATGAACTTTAAATAATGTTTAAGTGTCAATGAAACTCTCACGTGAGAATCCGCTCTTTTAAGTTTAATTGTTTGTTTTTTTGGAATCTTCTGAAAACTTGCGTGCACTTGTTTTAAACCCACTCTGTCAAGTCTGAGCTGGCTGTTCTGTATGGTGTGTGTAAAAGCTGTGTGGTTTATCTGTTATTTAAGACACCAGGCATTTACAGTCCTCTACACACACAACAGGCAGTGGATACTAGAATATTCTTGGAATAATTTTGAGAGAGAATGAGCACATGTCAGTGTCCCATTAAGAGTTGAACCTGTTTGTTTCATCTGTGTACACACACTCCTCAACCTTTACCCGTCTGTGATACATAGGACATCTTTTCTGTCTTCGAGAGGTTTTTTTGGATCCCTCTTTGATTTCACGATTACCTCATTACCTCATTAAATATTTAGTGAGGCATGTCCATATTCACCAGGTTACCTGTGAAAAACAGCTCTAATAACTATCAAGCTCCCTGACAGTCTCATAGACCTTGCTGCATTTTCATACAAAGTTCCCTTAAAGTTGAAAAAACCATGAAGCTGATTAAAATGGAAAATGAATAAAAGAACCCAGCACAGATGAAAGCAGATGAAGATCAGGGGGTGATTCATGACTGTTGTAACTCGTGAAGGAAAATTCTGTTTGCCGATTGGACATCCAAGGGTATCAGAATGGCCAATGCTTCAGAGTACATCTGACACCCTGTAAGGATGTCAAACAGGAATATGACCTGACACATGAGGTTCTAGAATAGGGCAATATGACCTGACACATGATGAAGTTCTAGAATAGGGCAATATAACCTGACACATGAGGTTCTAGAATAGGGCAATATGACCTGACACATGAGGTTCTAGAATAGGGCAATATGACCTGACACATGATGAGGTTCTAGAATAGGGCAATATAACCTGACACATGAGGTTCTAGAACAGGGCAATATGACCTGACACATGATGAGGTTCTAGAATAGGGTAATATGACCTGACACACGATGAGGTTCTAGAACAGGGCAATATGACCTGACACATGATGAGGTTCTAGAATAGGGTAACATGACCTGACACATGATGAGGTTCTAGAATACAAGAGAAGTATCTTCACTCTGGAAACATTAAGCAACTGAAAAAGGTTTTGCTCGTAAAAAACAAAACTGAACTTTGGCTTCAGTGCAAGCAGATTGGGTTTAAATGAAACATTCCTTTCCAATTTCAAAACCCTCAGAGTCAAGCAAGGTCACAAGGCTGGTAAAAAAGAATGTGCGTGTGTGTGATGGCCAGCAGCAGCCTGACAGATCAGCAGGCTGTTTAAGTGTTGTGCTACATTCATAAGGCCCAGCTGTATTCAAACAAACAGAGTGAGAAGAAAAGGCAGGGGGAGGGCAGGAGAAACGAGGGAGAGGGAGAAAAGAGGAGAACAGACAGCAGAAAGCAGAGTGCAGGGGGTGTCCTGGGAGAGGGGCGTGGTTTCCCGCCCCTCATTTTCCACCTCATTTGGCTGGACAGTGGGGAACAGTGACCCCATTTAGCCTGATCCTTTAACCTCACACACACACCTGCTAGATGTGTGTGACAGACAGAGAAACTGTATGTGTGTATGCATGCGTGAGATACAGAGAAACCGTGTGTGTGTGTGTGTGTGTCTGAGAGAGAGAGAGAGAGAGAGAGAGAGAGGGAGAGACAGAGAAACTGTGTGTGTGTGTGTGTGTGTGTGTGTGAGAGGGAGAGAGGGAGAGACAGAGAAACTGTGTGTGTGTGTGTGTGTGTCTGAGAGAGAGAGAGAGAGAGAGAGAGAGGGAGAGACAGAGAAACTGTGTGTGTGTGTGTGTCTGAGAGAGAGAGAGAGAGAGAGAGAGAGAGAGAGAGAGAGAGAGAGGGAGAGACAGAGAAACTGTGTGTGTGTGTGTTTGAGAGGGAGAGACAGAGAAACTGTGTGTGTGTGTGTGTGTGTGAGAGGGAGAGAGAGAGAAAATGTGTGTGTGTTTGATAGAGAGAGAGAGAGAGAGAGAGAGACAGAGAAACTGTGTACGTGTGTGTTTGATAGAGAGAGAGAGAGAGGGAGAGAGGGAGACAGAGAAACTGTGTGTGTGTGTGTGTGTGTGAGTGAGAGTGTGTGTGTTTGAGAGAGAGAGAGGGAGGGACAGAGAAACTGTGTTTGTGAGTGAGAGTGTGTGTGTGTGTGTGTGTGTGTGTGTGTGTGTGTGTGTTTGGGGAAGTGGAGGGCACAGTGGACTCTAATTCTATATATACTATAGCTCCTCCAGCTCTCACTCTTCAAAATATTAATACTAAAGCTTTGACCCGTACCTTAAAATCCTGACTGCGCCAGACAGACAGACAGACAGAGACAGACAGACAGAGACAGACAGACAGAGAGAGAGACAGACAGACAGAGATAGATAGATAGATAGATAGATAGATAGATAGATAGATAGATAGATAGATAGATAGATAGATAGATAGATAGATAGATAGATAGATAGATAGACAGATAGATAGACACAGTGTTTTTGCCAAACAGCAACTGAGTAGATTTTAAATAAACAAACTTTGAGATTTTTTTTCTTTTTCTTTAAATTGTGAAGTTTAAGGATTTTGAATTTATTGAAAATAGTATGATGACATCATAGTTAAACAGTTAAGCGAATCATAGCAGCTGTATGCAGGTCTGTTGTGTCACTGTCCGTGACCGTCAGCCCTCTGTCATTCCCTTATCATAAATGTAGTGAAACAGAAAAAATGGGAAGAACGACAGACAAACACATAACTACATCAAAATCCAAATGCACAAGAACGCACGAACAGAGAATGTAACCAGAAACCAGACATAACAGGAGTAACAAATATGGACTGAGCCAATGAGAAAAGCATGTATTTTTTACTGCGGTGAAAACACAGTCATAAAACCATACTCTCCCCACTAACACACTTTCCTCAACCTCCAGCTGCACTTCCCCTCCTCTAATAGAGAACAGGCTCTTCGTTAAAACAGTTTGTCTCGTTAAGTCTTAGTGCTTATCCACTCAGATAATCATCTCCCAGTCTCCTCCAACTTCTTATGATCCAGCACTCTTTTCTATACATATGTACATCAACGTTGTCCTAAAATCCTCTGCTTCATTCACCTTTCTACAGTTAGGGGTATGCAGGAGTTAGGGAGCAGTGTTAGAGGTGTGTAGGAGCAGAGTTAGGGGAAAGGAGGCATTAAGGAGCACAGGCAGGGGCATGTAAGAGTTAAGGAGCAGGGTTAGGGGTGTGTAGGAGCAGGGTTAGGGGTGTGTAGGAGCAGTGTTAGGGGTGTGTCGGAGCAGTGTTAGGGGTGTGTAGGAGCAGTGTTAGGGGTGTGTAGGAGTTAAGGAGCAGGGTTAGGGGTATGTAGGAGCAGAGTTAGGGCTGTATAGGAGTTTAGGAGCAGTGTTAGGGGTATGTAGGAGCAGTGTTAGGAGCATGTAGGAGCAGTGTTAGGGGTGTGTAGGAGCAGTGTTAGGGGTGTGTAGGAGCAGGGTTAGGGGTGTGTAGGAGCAGGGTTAGGGGTGTGTAGGAGTTAAGGAGCAGTGTTAGGGGTGTGTAGGAGTTAAGGAGCAGTGTTAGGAGAATGTAGGAGCAGGGTTAGGGGTGTGTAGGAGCAGTGTTAGGGGTGTGTAGGAGCAGTGTTAGGGGTGTGTAGGAGCAGTGTTAGGGGTGTGTAGGAGTTAAGGAGCAGTGTTAGGGGTATGTAGGAGCAGTGTTAGGGGTATGTAGGAGCAGTGTTAGGGGTGTGTCGGAGCAGGGTTAGGGGTGTGTAGGAGCAGGGTTAGGGGTGTGTAGGAGTTAAGGAGCAGTGTTAGGGGCATGTAGGAGCAGTGTTAGGGGTGTGTAGGAGCAGGGTTAGGGGTGTGTAGGAGCAGTGTTAGGGGTGTGTAGGAGCAGTGTTAGGGGTGTGTAGGAGCAGGGTTAGGGGTGTGTAGGAGTTAAGGAGCAGGGTTAGGGGTGTGTAGGAGCAGTGTTAGGAGCGTGTAGGAGCAGTGTTAGGGGTGTGTAGGAGCAGGGTTAGGGGTGTGTAGGAGTTAAGGAGCAGTGTTAGGGGTATGTAGGGGCTGAGGACTGGGATGCAAGACTGGTCCTCGTCTGACTGGCTGAGGCAGCCACAGCTTCTGATTGGCCAAGAAGCGCATCACTCTCTTTGGGTTCAGAGTCTGGGCTCTCCTCCTCCGAGCTGGAGGTAACGTACAGACCCAGAACCTCCTGTACTTTTACTGGCAGCTCCTACGACAGTAGAGACATATACATTAGAGACAGTAAATTATCGGATTATATCCTTGTCCATTTGAGCGCAGCAGCATGGTGTCCTACCTTACAGCCTGCTAACTGCAGGTAAATGGCCTCAGCATCACACAGAACAGTGTGCAGATCCAGCTTCATGGTCAGCTCATTGATGTGCTGAAACACACACACACACGTACACGCATACACACACACGTATACACACGCGTATACACACACGCACATGTTAGAAATGAGACAATGACATGTCACCACATTTAAAAGACCTTACTGGAGCAGTGGGCACTCAGACACTGGGGTCAGGGGGCGAAATAGAGATCATCTGTAAGCATAGGCGGTAATGAAGTTCCTCCTCCATTACATACTCTGTGCCACTTTCAACATAACGCTTTTCAGACACGAACACTTAAGTCTTCACACAAAGTAATCTCGGCTATTCGCTGCACTTGTAAACCTAAAATTATTCTGTCACCTGACAGAGTAACATCTGAGATCATGTATACAGCCATCAGCCTCTCCCCCAAACCACGCTGCCAAGCACACCTTCAGTATTGTGTTGAAGTCATGGTCCGAACCAATCAGCTCCCCCCTCTGAGACTCCAGAATGGAACAGGCCATCAACAGGTGGAAGTTTTCACATGGCAGACGTGTCCATAGAACCTGCCAGAAAACACAAAGCTGCTACACTGCTTGTGTAAACACGGTGTTTTGTGTAGGACAGTGCAGGCATGTCTTAGGTCATGGGTATTTACAGTTGTACCAGGGAAGAGAATAAGGGAAGACAAAGGAAGAAAGAAAGAAAAAAAAACAGGTTGACTGCACTTACCTCCCACAGGCTCAAGATGTCCTCAAAGGAGAACTCTCGTTTAAACCAGATCAATAACCAACGGAAACAAAAACAGAGGGAACCACTGTCCTGGGAGTCTGAGGAAGAGATACACCATTTAACTACAGCTCCTTACAGCTCGTTCGTTTAATCCAGAATTTCACCTCAGCACACAAAGCCCTCTCCTAAATCACTGGATACTTTTAGTACATGACTGATGAAGCTTATTCCACTGTCACAACTCACAGCACTCACTCTAACCAGTCAGGACTGACAGAACCCACTCTAACCAGTCAGGACTGACAGAACCCACTCTAACCAGTCAGGAATGACAGAACTCACTCTAACCAGTCAGGACTGACAGAATTCACTCTAACCAGTCAGGACTGACAGAACTCACTCTAACCAGTCAGGACTGACAGAATTCACTCTAACCAGTCAGGACTGACAGAACCCACTCTAACCAGTCAGGACTGACAGAACCCACTCTAACCAGTCAGGACTGACAGAATTCACTCTAACCAGTCAGGAATGACAGAACCCACTCTAACCAGTCAGGACTGACAGAATTCACTCTAACCAGTCAGGACTGACAGAACTCACTCGAACCAGTCAGGACTGACAGAACTCACTCGAACCAGTCAGGAATGACAGAATTCACTCTAACCAGTCAGGACTGACAGAACCCACTCTAACCAGTCAGGACTAACAGAACCCACTCTAACCAGTCAGGAATGACAGAACCCACTCTAACCAGTCAGGACTGACAGAATTCACTCTAACCAGTCAGGAATGACAGAACCCACTCTAACCAGTCAGGACTGACAGAATTCACTCTAACCAGTCAGGACTGACAGAACTCACTCTAACCAGTCAGGACTGACAGAACTCACTCTCCCGCATCAGTACTGACAGAACCCACTCTAACCAGTCAGTACTGACAGAACTCACTCTCCCGCATCAGTACTGACAGAACCCACTCTAACCAGTCAGTACTGACAGAATTCACTCTCCCGCATCAGTACTGACAGAACTCACTTTAACCAGTCAGGACTGACAGAATTCACTCTAACCAGTCTGTACTGACAGAATTCATTCTAACCAGTCTGTACTGACAGAATTCACTCTAATCAGTCAGGACTGACAGAACCCACTCTAACCAGTCAGGACTGACAGAATTCACTCTAACCAGTCAGGACTGACAGAACTCATTCTAACCAGTCAGGACTGACAGAATTCACTCTAACCAGTCAGGACTGACAGAACCCACTCTAACCAGTCAGGACTAACAGAACCCACTCTAACCAGTCAGGACTGACAGAATTCACTCTAACCAGTCAGGAATGACAGAACTCACTCTAACCAGTCAGGACTGACAGAATTCACTCTAACCAGTCAGGACTGACAGAACTCACTCTAACCAGTCAGGACTGACAGAACTCACTCTAACCAGTCAGGAATGACAGAACCCACTCTAACCAGTCAGGACTGACAGAATTCACTCTAACCAGTCAGGACTGACAGAACCCACTCTAACCAGTCAGGAATGACAGAACCCACTCTAACCAGTCAGGAATGACAGAACCCACTCTAACCAGTCAGGACTGACAGAATTCACTCTAACCAGTCAGGACTGACAGAACTCACTCTAACCAGTCAGGACTGACAGAATTCACTCTAACCAGTCAGGACTGACAGAATTCACTCTAACCAGTCAGGACTGACAGAACCCACTCTAACCAGTCAGGACTGACAGAACCCACTCGAACCAGTCAGGACTGACAGAATTCACTCGAACCAGTCAGGACTGACAGAATTCACTCGAACCAGTCAGGACTGACAGAACTCACTCTAACCAGTCAGGACTGACAGAATTCACTCTAACCAGTCAGGACTGACAGAACCCACTCTAACCAGTCAGGACTAACAGAACCCACTCTAACCAATCAGGAATGACAGAACCCACTCTAACCAGTCAGGACTGACAGAATTCACTCTAACCAGTCAGGAATGACAGAACCCACTCTAACCAGTCTGTACTGACAGAATTCATTCTAACCAGTCTGTACTGACAGAATTCACTCTAACCAGTCAGGACTGACAGAATTCACTCTAACCAGTCAGGAATGACAGAACCCACTCTAACCAGTCAGGACTGACAGAATTCATTCTAACCAGTCAGGACTGACAGAATTCACTCTCCCGCACCAGTACTGACAGAATTCACTCTAACCAGTCAGGACTGACAGAATTCACTCTAACCAGTCAGGACTGACAGAACTCACTCTAACCAGTCAGGACTGACAGAACCCACTCGAACCAGTCAGGACTGACAGAATTCACTCGAACCAGTCAGGACTGACAGAATTCACTCTAACCAGTCAGGACTGACAGAACTCACTCTAACCAGTCAGGACTGACAGAATTCACTCTAACCAGTCAGGACTGACAGAACCCACTCTAACCAGTCAGGACTAACAGAACCCACTCTAACCAATCAGGACTGACAGAACCCACTCTGACCAGTCAGGACTGACAGAATTCACTTTAACCAGTCAGGAATGACAGAACCCACTCTAACCAGTCTGTACTGACAGAATTCATTCTAACCAGTCTGTACTGACAGAATTCACTCTAACCAGTCAGGACTGACAGAATTCACTCTAACCAGTCAGGAATGACAGAACCCACTCTAACCAGTCAGGACTGACAGAATTCATTCTAACCAGTCAGGACTGACAGAATTCACTCTCCCGCACCAGTACTGACAGAATTCACTCTAACCAGTCAGGACTGACAGAATTCACTCTAACCAGTCAGGACTGACAGAATTCATTCTAACCAGTCAGGACTGACAGAACCCACTCTAACCAGTCAGTACTGACAGATTTCATTCTCCTGCGTTAGTACTAACAGAACTCATTCTAACAAGTCAGGACTGACAGAACCCACTCTAACCAGTCAGTACTGACAGAATTCACTCTAACCAGTCAGGACTGACAGAATTCACTCGCCCGTATCAGCACTGACAGAACCCACTCTAACCAGTCAGTACTGACGGAACTCACTCTAACCAGTCAGTACTGACAGAACCCACTCCAACCAGTCTCAGTCACGTTGAGATGGATTGCGTAAGTGAGTATTTCTTTGAAGAACAGTTCAGTTATCGCTGATATAGAGTAGTGTGGATAAAATATTATTAGCCTATCACACTGACTTCCCAACATGTAAAGCCTCCGGCAGTTATTTAGAATATTGAGCTTTTTGTTACCGGCCATAAAACTGGGCAATATATACATAGTTCCACAGTTATTCCCACAACTGATGTATGGACTAATCTTTTAAAATCCTGGTTACTGAGAACATAGAAGACTGTGACATGAGTATATGGGTGAGAAAGACTGATATGACTGATTGGTTGATTACATTATTGACTGACTGATTACCAAGGTAGTCACAGAGCTCTGGGTCGAGTGCTCTGAGGAGCAGACTCAGCTGGAGGAGCTGCTGTTTCATCGCCTCCTGCGACTCCTCAAAGTTTTGGTGCTGAAACAAAGTAAAGAAATTAAAGAAAGAGAGAAACAAGGAAAGAAATTAAAGAAAGAGAGAAACAAGGAAAGAAAGTAAAAATGTGTTCAAAATTGTTGAGAATGTGTGAATGATGCACTGTGTCTATACACAGTCATTCATTCATTCATTTTCCAAGCTGCACATCCTAATTAGGGTCACGGGGTGTTGGAGCTTATCCCAGCGCTCACTGGGCGAATAGCAGGGGAAACCTAATACAAGCACTTTATCACAAACCAGAGAGGCCATGTCTGCTCTTGAAGGGGCAGCACTAAAACTTCCACGAATTTCAGTTTCTCTCTGCTCAATTGTGCAAATGCTCGATTTGGTGAGTGGCAAATTCAAATTTTGCTTTTTGGAACCTTCTGAAATTTGTGATTTTTTCCAAATATTTTCGATCTGCAGCTGGTTGAATCCGCAGATGCAGAACCAGTGGAAACGGAGGGCTGACTGTGTGTGTGCTTGTGTGTGTGTGTGTGTGTGTATGTATGAATATATGTATGTATACATGTGTATGTAAATAAATAAATAGCCTATATACATACATACATATATATATACACACACACACACACACACATACATACACACATACACACACACACATATATATATATCACAGACTAAACTCATCATCAGTCTAAACTCATCACACAGACTAAACTCATCACACAGTCTACACTCATATTCATCATAACAGTCTAAACTCATCACCACAGACTAAACTCATCACACAGACTAAACTCATCACACAGACTAAACTCATCACCACAGACTAAACTCATCACACAGTCTATACTCATATTCATCATAACAGTCTGAACTCATCACCACAGACTAAACTCATCACCACAGTCTAAACTCATCACCACAGATTAAACTCATCACACAGTCTATACTCATATTCATCATAACAGTCTAAACTCATCACCACAGACTAAATTCATCATCACAGACTAAACTCATAACACAATCTACACTCATATTCATCATAACAGTCTAAACTCATCACCACAGATTAAACTCATCACACAGACTAAACTCATCACACAGACTAAACTCATCACACAATCTACACTCATATTCATCATAACAGTCTAAACTCATTACCACAGATTAAACTCATCACACAGACTAAATTCATCACACAGACTAAACTCATCATCACAGACTAAACTCATCATCACAGACTAAACTCATATTCATCATAACAGTCTAAACTCATCACCACAGACTAAACTCATCACACAGACTAAACTCATTACCACAGATTAAACTCATTACCACAGATTAAACTCATCACACAGTCTATACTCATATTCATCATAACAGTCTAAACTCATCACCACAGATTAAATTCATCACGCAGACTAAATTCATCACCACAGATTAAACTCATCACGCAGACTAAACTCATCACCACAGACTAAACTCATCACCACAGACTAAACTCATCACACTGTCTACACTCATATTCATCATAACAGTCTAAACTCATCAACACAGATTAAACTCATCATAACAGTCTAAACTCATCACCACAGATTAAACTCATCACACAGTCTACACTCATATTCATCATAACAGTCTAAACTCATCACCACAGACTAAACTCATCACACAGACTAAACTCATTACCACAGATTAAACTCATTACCACAGATTAAACTCATCACACAGTCTATACTCATATTCATCATAACAGTCTAAACTCATCACCACAGATTAAATTCATCACGCAGACTAAACTCATCACCACAGATTAAACTCATCACGCAGACTAAACTCATCACCACAGACTAAACTCATCACCACAGACTAAACTCATCACGCAGACTAAACTCATCACCACAGACTAAACTCATCACACTGTCTACACTCATATTCATCATAACAGTCTAAACTCATCAACACAGATTAAACTCATCATAACAGTCTAAACTCATCACCACAGATTAAACTCATCACCACAGATTAAACTCATCACCACAGACTAAACTCATCACACAGTCTACATTCATATTCATCATAACAGTCTAAACTCATCACCACAGATTAAACTCATCACCACAGATTAAACTCATCACACAGACTAAACTCATCATCACAGACTAAATTCATCACGCAGACTAAACTCATCATCACAGACTAAATTAATTAGACAGACTAAACTCATCACCACAGATGAAGCTTGCCAATAGCTTTGAACTGACAGTTGACCATGGCCAGTGACTGTGTACTGACCACGAGCTGCATAAAGCCAGTCAGACACCAGAAAGACTCCACTTCATTCTGTGTCACAAAGAGGAGAGGAGACAAGAGATCACTCATTCCCTGGACATAACCTGGAGAAAAGAGAAAGACAAAACCAGTTAAACTAGCCTGTTGGTCATAGTCCAATATGTTATTCTGTGATAGTTCTACTCTTAGTCTGTGATTTGATCCCAGACATAAGAGCCTGCATAGATATTAAAATGAACAGCAGATCAGGACCATGATCTTACATCAGCTACACAGTGAATGTTCAGGCCAGAGTGTGCTCAGCAGAGTGTGCTCAGGTCCACAGGTGTTAATGGTTGTCAGTGGAGGAATAAGTTGCTAAAGTTTCACATATCAGACATGGTCTATCTCAGATGACTGTCAACGACAGAAAAGGCCGCAAGGTCCACCCTGTTATGTCACACTGCTGACCCATATCAGTCTGAACTGAGATAAATCTACAGCTCACAGACTGTCACAATCTCCTTACATCAGTCTGAACTGAGACAAACCTACAGCTCATAGACTGTCACAGTCTCCTTACATCAGTCTGAACTGAGACAAACCTACAGCTCACAGACTGTCACAGTCTCCTTACATCAGTCTGAACTGAGACAAACCTACAGCTCATAGACTGTCACAGTCTCCTTACATCAGTCTGAACTGAGATTAACCTACAGTTCATAGACTGTCACAATCTCCTCACATCAGTCTGAACTGAGATAAACCTACAGCTCATAGACTGTCACAATCTCCTCACATCAGTCTGAACTGAGATAAATCTACAGCTCACAGACTGTCACAACCTCCATACATCAGTCTGAACTGAGATAAATCTACAGCTCATAGACTGTCACAGTCTCCTCACATCAGTCTGAACTGAGATAAACCTACAGCTCATAGACTGTCACAACCTCCATACATCAGTCTGAACTGAGATAAATCTACAGCTCACAGACTGTCACAATCTCCTTACATCAGTCTGAACTGAGACAAACCTACAGCTCATAGACTGTCACAGTCTCCTTACATCAGTCTGAACTGAGACAAACCTACAGCTCACAGACTGTCACAGTCTCCTTACATCAGTCTGAACTGAGATAAACCTACAGCTCATAGACTGTCACAGTCTCCTTACATCAGTCTGAACTGAGACAAACCTACAGCTCACAGACTGTCACAATCTCCTTACATCAGTCTGAACTGAGATAAACCTACAGCTCATAGACTGTCACAACCTCCATACATCAGTCTGAACTGAGATAAATCTACAGCTCACAGACTGTCACAATCTCCTTACATCAGTCTGAACTGAGACAAACCTACAGCTCATAGACTGTCACAGTCTCCTTACATCAGTCTGAACTGAGACAAACCTACAGCTCATAGACTGTCACAGTCTCCTTACATCAGTCTGAACTGAGATAAACCTACAGCTCATAGACTGTCACAGTCTCCTTACATCAGTCTGAACTGAGATAAACCTACAGCTCATAGACTGTCACAATCTCCTTACATCAGTCTGAACTGAGATAAACCTACAGCTCACAGACTGTCACAATCTCCTCAGATCAGTCTGAACTGAGATAAATCTACAGCTCACAGACTGTCACAGTCTCCTCACATCAGTCTGAACTGAGATAAACCTACAGCTCATAGACTGTCACAATCTCCTCACATCAGTCTGTACTGAGGAATGTGGGAATTTATTTTTCACAGGTACAACACTGCTGCTGCACTGGGCTGGATTCATATGCTGACACACTGCCATCCAGTGGCTGTCGTGCATCATAACACATTCATATGTTGACACACTGCCATCCAGTGGCTGTCGTGTATCGTAACACAGAGAGAGCCTTACCCAGGTCAAAGTTATACATGCAGTATGTCATCAGCACGTCGTGGAGCAGCGTCAGACCCGGGTTATCGTTCCCAGAGAAGAATGGGTTGTGCCTGTCTGTCCGATTTACGTCCCGCTCTGTCAAATCAGACCACTCACGTAAACCAAACAGAGTCACAGGTTCACCAAATAACCCAATCAGACGCAGGCATTTAAGGAAGAGTTAAACTGACCAATGAGGCTGCGATAGCCTCTGAGGAGGGAATTTCTCATCTCCTGTTCTTCACTGACTGATCTCCACTGAACCTTCATTCGGAAATACTCATCTCTACGCCGAGAGAGGGAAAGGGAGAGGTAGGGAGAGAGAGAGAGAGAGAGAGAGAGAGAGAGAGGGAGAGGGAGAGGGAGAGAGAGACATTTATCTTGCTATCATTAATTTAGTAGAAGCTCTTATCTAAAGCATGTCTATACATTTTGACAGGTCTGAGAGGCTTAACATTCAAGATAATTTCAGCACCAATGCTTGCCACAAAGCCAAACAAAACTCATTGCAGCAAACACGTTTACATAGTTGTAATCCTACTGTCAATGAGCGAGAAACACAACACAGCAAATACAGTGTGAATGAACATAGATCTAATATACAGGCCAATGCAGTGAGTGGAGAAGCACATAGAGAGATTCTAATGGTGTCCAGATATATATTGATAAAACACTCACGTTTTGACTCTCACAATCTGCTCCCTCTCCTCTGTGGTACTGTTACTCACGTTTTGACTCTCACAATCTCCTCCCTCTCCTCTGTGGTACTGTTACTCACGTTTTGACTCTCACAATCCCCTCCCTCTCCTCTGTGGTACTGTTACTCACGTTTTGACTCTCACAATCTGCTCCCTCTCTTCTGTGGTACTGTTACTCACGTTTTGACTCTCACAATCTCCTCCCTCTCTTCTGTGGTACTGTTACTCACGTTTTGACTCTCACAATCTCCTCCCTCTCTTCTGTGGTACTGTTACTCACGTTTTGACTCTCACAATCTCCTCCCTCTCCTCTGTGGTACTGTTACTCACGTTTTGACTCTCACAATCTCCTCCCTCTCCTCTGTGGTACTGTTACTCACGTTTTGACTCTCACAATCTGCTCCCTCTCCTCTGTGGTACTGTTACTCACGTTTTGACTCTCACAATCTCCTCCCTCTCCTCTGTGGTACTGTTACTCACGTTTTGACTCTCACAATCTCCTCCCTCTCCTCTGTGGTACTGTTACTCACGTTTTGACTCTCACAATCTCCTCCCTCTCTTCTGTGGTACTGTTCCATGGATAAAACCCAAGCAGAAACTTCCATACTTCCTTCCTCAGGGACGGAACGATGCCCTGCCAAAGACAGACAGAAAATGGTGCAAAAACGTACAAGGACAGACTTATTTCTATATCATACAACTCTGTCTTTCCACAGGAGACACATGAGTATCTGTAACTGCCCATCAGTATCAAACTGCCAGTGGAAAAAGGGTGTTGACAGATCCCTATCAGAAAGGTGTACAACTGTCCGTTTCCACAGTAATTTCCTAATATGGAAAAACGTACACACCCCTCTGAACACAATCTCCTTGACACGCTGAGGCTCTTTGACCCGTCCCTGTGTGTCAAGAAACTCCTCCCAGTGATCCAAGGGGGGGCCTCGCGTCACCTCTGGCTTAGGACCAAGCTCTGCCCCCTGCTGGTATACAGAGAGAAAGAAACTCAATGACACTCACCGCACTCTACAATATTTCATTAAGAGGCTACTCAGAGACAGCCAACTTAACTAATTCATCTCTGCAGTGCGTGTGTGTCTGTGTGTGTGTGTGTTAGGGATGTTCATTTTGAATTTTTTTTCTGACCGATAGTTGTGTGTACATGTGCAGAACTGGCCTAGATCTCCCGTGCAGGAAAATATTTTATAACTTAAAATAGCAAATAAATAAATAGCAAATAGTAGCCAGACTTCCTAATGTATAAACAGTTTTAACACAACGAAAAAACACACTGAATCCTTCAGCACTGAGAGCGCTGTCACAATAACACACACTGAATCCTCCAGTGATGAGGGCGCTGTCACAATAACACACACTGAATCCTCCAGCACTGAGAGCGCTGTCACAATAACACACACTGAATCCTCCAGCACTGAGAGCGCTGTCACAATAACACACACTGAATCCTCCAGCACTGAGAGCGCTGTCACAATAACACACACTGAATCCTCCAGCACTGAGAGCGCTGTCACAATAACACACACTGAATCCTCCAGCACTGAGAGCGCTGTCACAATAACACACACTGAATCCTCCAGCACTGAGAGCGCTGTCACAATAACACACACTGAATCCTCCAGCGATGAGAGCTCTGTCACAATAACACACACTGAATCCTCCAGCACTGAGAGCGCTGTCACAATAACACACACTGAATCCTCCAGCACTGAGAGCGCTGTCACAATAACACACACTGAATCCTCCAGCACTGAGAGCGCTGTAACAATAACACACACTGAATCCTCCAGCACTGAGAGCGCTGTAACAATAACACACACTGAATCCTCCAGCACTGAGGGCGCTGTCACAATAACACACACTGAATCCCCCAGCACTGAGAGCGCTGTCACAATAACACACACTGAATCCTCCAGCACTGAGAGCGCTGTCACAATAACACACACTGAATCCTCCAGCACTGAGAGCGCTGTCACAATAACACACACTGAATCCTCCAGCACTGAGAGCGCTGTCACAATAACACACACTGAATCCTCCAGCACTGAGAGCGCTGTCACAATAACACACACTGAATCCTCCAGCACTGAGAGCGCTGTCACAATAACACACACTGAATCCTCCAGCACTGAGAGCGCTGTCACAATAACACACACTGAATCCTCCAGCACTGAGAGCGCTGTCACAATAACACACACTGAATCCTCCAGCACTGAGAGCGCTGTCACAATAACACACACTGAATCCTCCAGCACTGAGAGCGCTGTCACAATAACACACACTGAATCCTCCAGCACTGAGAGCGCTGTCACAATAACACACACTGAATCCTCCAGCACTGAGAGCGCTGTCACAATAACACACACTGAATCCTCCAGCACTGAGAGCGCTGTCACAATAACACACACTGAATCCTCCAGCACTGAGAGCGCTGTCACAATAACACACACTGAATCCTCCAGCACTGAGAGCGCTGTCACAATAACACACACTGAATCCTCCAGCACTGAGAGCGCTGTCACAATAACACACACTGAATCCTCCAGCACTGAGAGCGCTGTCACAATAACACACACTGAATCCTCCAGCACTGAGAGCGCTGTCACAATAACACACACTGAATCCTCCAGCACTGAGAGCGCTGTCACAATAACACACACTGAATCCTCCAGCACTGAGAGCGCTGTCACAATAACCTCGTTAATAACCTCGTTAACGATAAATGTTAATCTCCTCCTCCACTCTCGGCTGATTAATGATGAGGAACAGCCAACAGGTTAACTAAACAGCCAACAGGTTAACTAAACAGAGATTTGACGTTGCATTTTTCAGACCTCAAAATAAAATAAACAGGCCAGACCTACCTCAGTCCTCAGCATAGCGGTGAGCTTGTCTACTGGTTTTTATTCACATTGTGGATGTTGGCTTCGCAAGTGGTACTGCATTGTGCTTGCACTACTGCTGTATTTCAATACTGCGTTGCATAGCTTACAAATAACCTGGTGGTCCATTGGGTGGAGATGGGCCCACACACAGTGCTTCATTTCGCTCAGACTCAGACAAATACGGCCGTGGCCCCGTGCGGTTAGTTACACGTGTGGATACGCCCCCATGCCCTGACTGATACATATAGCCTATTTTACCTTTATCAAGCAGCAAACTTTTTAAATTACTTTTAAAAAACCATACACCATACGTATATATACTTTTTAACTGTTTAACCGATAGTATTAATCAGCCAACATTCTTATTGTCGGTTAATGGTTAAACAGTTAATTATTAACATCCCTAGTGTGTGTGTGTGTTTGTGTGTGCGTGTGCATATGTGTGTATGTATGTGCGTGTGTGTGTGTGTGTGTATGTGGATATGTGTGTGTGTATGTATGTATATGCGTGTGCACATGTGGATGTATATGTATATGTGTGTGTATATATGTATGTGTATCTGTATGTATACATGTATGTGTTTGTGTGTGTGTATGAATGTATATGCGTGTGCACATGTGGATGTATATATGTGTGTGCCTGTGTGTGTATGTGTATGTATATGTATATGTGTATGTGTTTGTGTGTGTGTGTGTGTGTGTGTTTGTTTTTATTACACTTCTAATTTTAGGATATTAAAGTGTTAATATAAGTGTTCTTCAATAAACTATTATAATAATTATGAACACTTAAATGGTTTATGGTTTTTATAAACCCAGCAATAAACATCTATAACCATAATCATTGAAAAGAAAATCATTTTAAAACTAACGTTCAGTTCCTAATCCACGCTTAAGCCAGTAAACTCTAAACTAATAGATGACTGTGTGAACACTGTGAACCTCCGCCACCACCCGCCCTAATCAGAGGACGCCACCGTGTGAGACACAGGCTGACTGAGCAGTGAGCACCGCGTGCAGGTGAACCACACTGCCAGAGCTAACCTAGGCTAATCTTTTGGCACATCAGCATGACATTATCGTGAGTATCAGGACTTTGAAAGATTGTGCAAGAAATTGTTGTCTATTCTGAGGAAAGAACCACATGGACTTGGAGGAAATTGCAGTGAGAATAAAGTCGTAATTTTACGGGGGGAAGTCATAATATTATGAGAATAAAGTCGTAATTTTAGGCTGTGTGTTATTTTAGAGGAGAAATATCAGAGGAGCAGCTTGCCACCTGTGTTAAAATGAGGGACGTGGAGCATCTTGAGAAGTTATACTTTAGTACAGGTTTCACAAATAACAAAATACTTCATCTTTTGGCACATCAGCACTAGAGCCTGATCGATAAGTCAGCGTGCCGATATTATCAGCCGATATGAGCTAATTGCAGAAAAATTGGTATCGGTGTTTATAACGGCCAATAAATGACAATTAAGAAAAGGAACGGAACACGGCTGGAAGGTCCGGACTCTTCAGCCATGTTATGACATTCATATCAGCCACGCCCGGTTCTGCTGCAGTGATGTGAAAGCCGGTCAGTCAAACACCAAAATCACATTTAACATTACGGTGGCTGAGTGGTGTAGACTGAGCTGTTGACAAACTTGATTGTAGGGTTATTTACAAAACAGTGTTGCACTTTTACCGAGTAAACAAACAACATTCCTTCTCTGGCAACATCACTTACAGCAGCTTATAACGCTGTCCCTTGCTAAAGTAGGTTATCCACAAAGCTAGCTAATGCCATGTTTATCAGTGGAGGACCGCTAACGTTAATGAGTGATTAAACTATAGCATTTAACTTATTCTGCCTCAGTGAAGTAAATATATCTGCCTAAATGAAGCAATGGTAAATATATCTGCCTAAATGAGGCAATGGTAAATATATCTGCCTAAATGAAGCAATGGTAAATATATCTGCCTAAATGAAGCAATGGTAAATATATCTGCCTAAATGAAGCAATGGTAAATATATCTGCCTAAATGAAGCAATGGTAAATATATCTGCCTAAATGAGGCAATGGTAAATATATCTGCCTAAATGAAGCAATGGTAAATATATCTGCCTAAATGAAGCAATGGTAAATATATCTGCCTAAATGAAGTAATGGTAAATATATCAGTCTAAATGAAGCAATGGTAAATATATCAGTCTAAATGAAGCAATGGTAAATATATCTGTCTAAATGAAGCAATGGTAAATATATCTGCGACTCGTATATCTGTAGTTACAGTCGGTGCACTGGAGATTATTAAACCAGAGGGGATATGCAAATAAACGTGAGCTGAACAAGCATCTGACATGGCTTGACAGCAAAACAAAGTTATTTAGCTTCTCTTTCAAACGTGTAGTGTTAAATCCCAATGTCACAAGTCCTTGATATGACATGACGACAGTCATGTGGTATTAGACGCATATTCGGCAGCAGTGTGTACTCTAGCTCACTGTATCAATTTACTGCATTATTTATCAAAACTTTAATATATTTTGTTGTACTTTTGTTCAAAGTACTATTTATGACAACAAAACAAGTTTATTTTTAAACTGTATTATGTCATGTTATCTTGGTGAGGACTCTTAAATAACTACACATAACAAATGTTAGAGAAAATCTGTGTTTATGTTATGGGTTTCTAAAAAAAGAATATCAGATCAGAATATCATTATCTGATTTTTAAATCACCAAATATCGAAATCAGTATTGGTCTGAAAAATCCTACATTGGTCGGGCTCTAATCAGCACCACGACTTTATTCTTGTAATATCACGACCTTATTCTCCAATTTTTTTCCCTAGATGTGGCCCTAACACTAGCTAACACTACCTAATTCGTAATGTTTTTTTTTCTTCCCGAAAACAAATAATTTTTAACATTTTTGTACGAAATAAATATTCGTGCGCGTATATGGATGTGTATGTATATCTGTGTGTGCGTGTGTGTGTGTATGTGTGCCTGTGGATGTATATGTATGAGTGTGTGCGCACGCGTATGTATGTGTGTATGCATATGTATGTGAGTATGTATGTGTGTGTGTGTGTGTGTGTGTGTGTGTGTGTGTGTGGATGTATATGTATGAGTGTGTGCGCGCGCGTATGTATGTGTGTATGCATATGTATGTGTGTATGTATGCGTGTGTGTGTGCGTGCGTCTTTAGCCCTGTCACTCACGCAGGCGATGAGCTCAAAGCCGGGCTCCTCATCAGTGCTGTTTGGAGCGTGAGCGTCCTGGGAGCCACGGCCGTGCTGGGACAACTCTTGGGTTCTCAGTGCTCCTCTGAAGAAGTTTGTCACCTTGGAGAAGCCCCCAAATGTAGTGGCATATGGGTCCTGGATGAACCTCTACAAGTACAGAGATGAGTTGAAATTAAACAAGTCCAGCTTAGGGGTGTGTGTGTGTGTTTTTGGTAAGGACATAATGACATGTAATTATGAAACATGCCCACAGTTACAGAGGGAATGGAAACGTGAAATATGTTCCATGTTCAGGAGGAGTGGAAAGCAGGTGCTGTAGATTCACCGAGACGAGATCCGAGGTTCCATCGTCAAAGAGGTGGAGTTCATCAAAAGACTGAGAGAGTGCTCCAGAGTCGTGAGGGTACGCCAAGAAGAGTCGCGCATCAACCGGAGACCTGAGAGAGAGAGGGGGAGAGGGAGGAAGAGGTTTGGGTACAGGCTGTTCTCTGGACGGAGGAGAATTGGGGGGGGGGGGGGGGGGGGGGGGGGGGCTACTCACGGTGTGAGTATGATGTAGCGTTGCAGGGCTCGGAGGAGTTCTCTGGTCCCCCCCCTGTGGAAGTGAAGGGGGGGGAGGGTTTGGCCATCTCTACCGGTCAGTACCAGGAAGTTTCTCCCCAAAGAGAATCGAGCGCGACGCAGAGAGTACAGCTCTGACAAAGGCAAAGAGAAAGAGCCCCACTGACCTGGGAACAGACAGAAGAAAGATGTTTAAATACAGCACTGCATATGACACAAAAATATACTGATCTGACGACAGAGGAAAGGAAGATATTTAAATACAACGCTCCATGTCACACACGGACATACTGGTCTTCACAGCGAAAAGGAAACAAAGGGAAAATACCAAGCTACACAGACAGACAGACAACAGACAGACAGACAACAGACAGACAGACAGACAGACACAAAACAGCCTTAAATCACCCTGGTCTATGTGAACATTCTGTTTATCAATAACACATGGTTCTAGAGTAATCAGTAGTTCCAGAGTTCCAGCAGTCCTCGGCAGGCGCAGTACCTGTATGTCGGACTGGGAGATGCTCTCTCTCTCTCTCACGTTTCACTGTGCTAATGACGGCCCAGTCTGGCTCATACCCAGGGTCAAAGTTTGTCTCCTCCTCTCCTCCATCTCCATCCTGGCAGGCAAGAGGGGAGAACAGAGGAGAAAGAGTCATTCAGAACAAGTCTGATGAGCCAGGAGCCAGCTGAACAGAGAGCTTTCTCATGCTAACCTTCCGTGTGTAAAAAACAGCAGGTGCATTCCTCCCTTCATCCTCCACTGGGCTCCACTCCAGTGCAGGCTCACCATCCTAAACATGGGGAAAAAAACAGGTAGACATCTTAGCCACAAGGCTCACTGTAATAAACAAACTTCCATTCACATAGCAAATGAAAGTGTTCTTCAATAAGTACATCTGAAATAACAAAATCAATATCTTTGATTGTTTTGTGATGGTTTGTATAGTCAGAAGCGAAATATATTGTGAAATATATGGCTTACTGATTGAACCCTGTCCTCCATGAGCAAATTATTCCAATGTCCCATTTGTTTCAAACTCATGCAGAAAAACTGGTTAAACTCCAAACACGGAATCCCCACAGTCAAGCCCAGCCCATCCCAAGAGACAGCATATCACAGCAGTTTGGTACAAACTACAAACAATCCTGTCAGTCTGATCACAATAACCGTACTTCTTCACAAATCAAGATACAAGGCAATGTTGGTTTAAAGGATTTGTAAAAATATAACTTGCTCCATGTTTATCTTGTCTGTCTCTGACTACAGAGATCAGGTCCCAGTTGACGGGTCTCCTGGTAACTGATCTGAGATATGAGGCCCTTTAGTCTAAATGAGCTTTAACGCTAAAACCTACAATGAACAGGGAGGGCAAAGTCACACCAGTGAACACTGTCTGTCCTATTGATTGGAGCTGAGCATTCAATGAGCAGACCGAACAGTCTGCATCCTCTCTGAGGAGATATTTTAACGCTACCTTTACATTGAAAAGCACCAGGAGTATCAACTAAACGGGCATTTTTTCTGGGGCTGTGGTTTATTGACGGTGCTATGCAGACGTGAGAAAAATGACACGGCTGGTCTTACTCTCTCCACAATGCGGATGAAGCCTGGGATGGAAGTGTCCTGGTTGTTCTTCTTAGCGTTTGTGTGGATGTACACCCCCTCTTTTTCAAAGATTAGCTGTGACAGAGAACACAACAATTTTAAATACAGGGGTAGGGGCATATCTTGTGAACAAATCTTCTGATAATGAGATAAACACGAAAACCATTCCTTTACATAACAACATTTTGTACTGAGTGAAAGGTGAGCAGCAATTACTTACTGCCGAGGTCACTATTACTGACGCGTCGGACAAGTTTAGTACAGTCATATAAAGCCTATGAACGCTTGAACGTCATTACGAAGTGCTCAGGCTCAGAAAGGTGTTAATAGACACATCTTGGTGATATCGTGGGTTTGTGTCTTTGAAGATTAGCTAGTTCAAAAAAGGCATTACCTTAAAGCGTTAAGATGTAACGACTATGTTGAAGCCGTATGAAGTTAGTGACTTGAGTTTGTCCGATACGAAGTAAAAGTCTTGTCTTCAAAAACTCACCTCATGACGTTGGCTAATACTGACACTATATCATAAGGTTTCCTGTACTTGACATTCTGAATAAGAAAAAAATTCAAATTTCCCTTCAAATTTCATATCACAGTAATGTCGAGGCTTACCTTGTGACTCTCTGGTTTCGCCTCCATTCTTCCGTCTCTTACGTATTTGTGATCAAAACAACGCAGTTAAACGTCCCTTCCGGCTTCAAGATGGACCCGCCCTTGACCTGCATTCTTATTGGTTAATCATATAACGTAGTTTACGTATTCTCAAGTGGGGATGGAGATGTTATTTCCACGTGATTACAGCGGACAAAACCGATGACAAATGACTCGGCAGTGTGTGACACAATGGCTCGAAACCGACGGCAGAGCAGGCGGCGAGAAGGGGCAAGATAGTGTGCTTTTGAACAGATCAACTCTATAGTAACAAGGTTAAAAAAGAAAGAAAAAAAGTTAGACTGGCACTGTCTTTTTAAGTGTCAGAGGTGTAGCCCAAATAAGTAGCTAACTATCTTTGTTTTTATGTTTTATGAGAAAAATGCTGTCTTTTGTCCAAGAATGTCATGCTTGTGTGACGCATTTGAGGCAGTAATCATCCAGCCGGGATCATATAAACTGTACAGACCACGTTGCCAGTCACGAGACAGGTAAAGCAGACAGATGGATCCTATTAACTGTCGACATTAAACATACTTAATAGGCTGGGATGCCACCACTAACAAAGTAATACTTTACTCGCAAATATTTAAACTAAAAGTCATCTACTGCGACTTAAATTGCCTTTTGAAGTCTATTGTAGTAACAACGAAACAGCCATGTCTTCTTTGGTGTGTGTAAAATATTGTAAAATATTTTCTTGCCATAAATTATTATGTACAGTTAACTCCAGAAATATTGGCACCCCAAAGAAAGTGAGCAAATACATAAATATAACATAGATAAGACATGTAATGATCCTAATTGTCCTCAAATGTTTGGAGAAATACCTCACTATTCATTTAATAAAAATCATTCCAGCAAAAATGTTTATTCTGTCAAAAACATATGTGGCAAAATTATTGGCACCCTTGAAGAATGCTGTAAATAAAACCAAAGAAATTCATGTCTTTGGGGAAAAAATGTTTCTTGATATTGCTTTTGTGTCCAGGAACTTTGTTGTTGTCTATGACCATTTCCGGTTTCACTGGGGTGTAAATAGAAGGTAAGACATAGGTAAAATCTTTTTGTCATCCATCAACATCGGTAAAACCAAAGAGCTCTCAAATGAGAACAAAAGTTGTTGAGCTGCATAGATTGGGGAATGGCTACAAAAAATAGGTATTCAGCTGAAATTACCAGTAAGCACAATCAGGGCCATAGTAAAGAAATGTGAAAAGCATGGAACTGTTGAAAATTTGCAAGGAAGGGGATGCATCCACATTTGCCCATACACACAGTGGGGAGGATGCTAAGAGAGGCAAAGAGGAGCCCAAAGATCTCAGTTTCACAACTGCAAAGCGTAGTTGAATCTTGGGGTTTCACCATTTCAAAATCAACAGTAAGACGCTACCTCCATGATCAGAAGCTTTTTGGACGAGTTCCATGAAAGAAGCCCTTTCTGAGAACAAGACACAAATCCCAGTGTCTGAACTTTGCCAAGCAATGTTGGAGTTACAACTGGAATCGTGTGTCGCAGTCAGATGAGACAAAAACTGAGCCTCAAACCATCGTCTTGTTTGGTGAAAAAAGGGGACTGCATACAAAGAACGCCACCTTATCTGCATGGTGAAATATGGTGATGGCTGTTTGATGCTTTGGGGCTGTTTTGGTGCCAGTGGTCCAGGGGCTCTTGTTAAGGTCAGTGGCATAATGAATTCCATTCAGTACCAGAATATTTCAGCCCAAAATCTGATTGCCTCTGCCAGAGGGCTGAAACTAGGTGGTGGTTTGGTCTTCCAACAAGACAGTGACCCAAAGCACACATCAAAATCAACAAAGAAATGGTTGCAGCAGCACAAATCAAGGTTTTGCAATGGCCCTCTCAGTCTCCAGACTTGTACCCAATTGAAAATCTGTGGTCTCAGTTGAAGAGGGCAGTTCACAAGAGAAAACCCAAGAGCCTCAGTGAGTTGGAATGTTCTGCATGGAAGAGTGGTCCAAGGTCCCTCCTCAAATGTTCTCCAACCTTCTTAAACACTACAGAAAGAGGCTGAGATCTGTCACTCTCGCCACAGGAAGCTCCACCAAATACTGAAAATTGGGGTGCCAATATTTTTGGAATCTTCATTTTCATGAAAATTTGTGTTACTGAGGGAAAACTTTATTTTGTTCTAAAAATCTGTTTGAAAATAAAAAATATGCAGATTGCACGTATGATTCTTTTTATATATGAATTTTAGCTCATTTTCATGAAGGGTGTCAATAATTCTAGAGTTGACGGTATCTCCCTGCAGAATCACTAGTTGTTTCAGGGGATAGAATGATCTGTTTTGTTAATTTAAAATGACTGCACTCCTTCTTAAGTCGTTAGATGCAGAGAGGATGCTATCTGTTTTCTGTCAGTTTCACATGGTCTAGATCAAGAAATGTTTACTCAAATGTATTTAGATAAATGTATTTATCTATTAGATGCAATAGTTTATTCATTAAAGAATGACATTTTTGGAAAAATTGAAATACTTCACACAGTTATTGAAATCAGTTGGAAAAAGCTGGAAAATAAAATTAATGAATTCACTGCAAACTATTTTTTTTAACTTTGGGAATTAAGTAATATGACATTACATCATGTTGAAAAATCACAAAGATATCAAAATAGACCAATTTCTTGTGAAATGTTTGCCCGTTTGGCACTTCTTATCTTCTCTTGTTTTATTATTGTCTATGGGAAGATATATCTTGTGCAAATTACAGTGGTAATGTATTGATGTGTATATATATTTATATATATATATATATATATATACATCCACATGGCAGCGATTGGCTCAAGCTCTTATTTTAGTCTGATAAGCAAGCAGCAGGCAAACACTGCAAGCCCTCACTGCAAGCCCTCACTATGTCTGAAGTGAGAATCAAGTGCAATTTCCATTCTTAGTAATCAGACATGAGCCTCTGCATGAATTAAGTGTGACCCATGTTGTTTAATACTATTTAGAAGTTAATCCAAAAAATCAACAATAAACTCACTAAAATCTTGAGCAGTCCTTGGCAAACAGTGGTGTATGTAACTAACTGCATTCTGCTAATCAAAATAGTATTATTATAGTTATTCCTGCATTTAAACAGGTAATCTCATTGAGATCAAGATCTCCCATTTTTCGAGAGAGCCCTGTTGCAGGAGAGCAATTATAACAATGACAGGCATAGTTACAGCACATTCACATATCCCATTCAGGCAGTCAGCCGAGAGAGACAAATCAAAGTAGACATATTACATAGATCATTAAGAAAGTAAAACTTTGAGATTTAAGATTTTAAATCCTTAGTCAAAATAAATATTTCAAGTTTTAGCGATTTTTGTGGCTCATTGAATTAAAAGAAGCATAAAACCTACAACTAGTTTTATCAAGCTTTATTTTTACCTGAGGTACATATAAAATTAGGTTGTCCTGAGACCTTGCATGAAAGGAACTGTATATAAAAGTGATCGCAGAGGAAAGATAGGTAAAGGTAGAGAGGTAATTGACTTAGTAAGGCAATATAATAAATAAAATTCAACGCAAATCTCTTCTCCCAGTTAGAAAAGACATGCGCATATTCTGATAAAGAGCGCCGTGGTGAGTTTGGAATTTATCAGTGGTAATAAAAGGAAAAGCACCAGGTTCCACTGCATCCAGTGTTTTAGGGTAGAGAGGCAATGATATGAATGCACAATACCACCATAATCAAGCACAGGCATAACTGTCAATTGGACAGTATGTTCTCTGTTGGCCAAGGAAAAAAACATTTTTCTTAAATTGAATAAATAAGTAAAAATAAAATGAAACAATTTTTGCATTCAGTGATTCTGTTTATGTGACAAGTGTTCCACATGGGTCTTAAATTATAATGGACTGTCTGGAAAAATTCCCGAATACTTATCAGAATCAGAATCACCTTTATTTGCCATGGTACATTACATGTACTAGGAATTTTTATTGGTGTTCTCCGTGCAGTACACAAATTAAACAATAAAAACATACAATACAGTGTGCAATACAACAACAGTGGGTACAGACATCCACTATACAATACAATGCACAATGCAGTACCAGCAATATACGTACTATAGACACAACAACACAATATACAGTACAATGTATCAATCTGCAGTATGCAATACACAATACCAAATACAACACACCAGACAACACCAGGACAATGCGTGGTGTAATGAGCAGATAAATGCTGGCTGGTAAATGACATGTGGGATTCAGTGGTATATATACTCACAATACATGATTCTACAACATCAGTTTGTATTCTAGTGCATGTATGGAAAGCTATAACAGGTTTCATGCAGTGTGACCTTGAATACAACTAGGGCCGCATGATCTGGTCAAACATATTGTGACTGGTTTGGCACATATAGTGGTTGTGATTTGAACTGTGATAAGATAAAAGTTTGGCTAACTTAATATCTCAAATTGCTGCTTAGTTGTAAAGACATTTTGAAATGTTTATGTCAACAAAATGAAGATAAAAATCATTTACTAAATGGTACCAGTTGTTTATACCTTTAAAAAAAAAAGTTACTGCATACAGTATCAGGCTTGCAAAAGCACCAGCAATTGTTGGGTTTGGTTCAGGCTGGCTTTCTGTCTTTTTTTTATTTTGTTTTGTTTACTTGCATGAACACTTTTTCCCATACATTCATCCTAAAGCTCTCAGAGTGCCCAGAGAGGTGAGTTACAAGGCAAAGCCGTGGTACAGGAAATTAACGAACGAGGTGAACTGAAGTGGAGTTTCGGAGTTCGAAGTTTTTGGAGTCCATTATTTTCCTGTATTGGAAACAGCATGGAGGCCACTCGCTAAAGATGAAAAAATGTGGAGGCTTTAAATATATGTGCACATTCATAACTGAAAGTATTAATATAAAAACAACAACCAAACACTTACTTGACTGTCAGTTTGAAATCTAACCCAATTCAGTGGTGCAACGTTTGCCTTGGGGGGGGGGGGGGGGGGGGGGTTGGGTGTGGGTACCCTGTCAGTTCCCTGAGGTAGTAAGATAAGATAAGATTTAGTAAAAATAAGTGAACTAAAATAGAAAAATAGAAAGTAATACTGCAAAAAATTAATGATAAAAACCTAACAACCTAATGATAAAAACAAGAGTAATAAATAAATGTAACATCAGTGCCTAATAGAATAACAATAAAAAGTAAGATTAATTCAGTAAAATAAGTAAACTAAAATAGAAAAAACAGAAAAGTAATACTGAACATGATCTAGAAGTCGTATTGGCATTGGTATTGAAAAGAAGTAAAAAGTAATTATTGCACATGATATTGATGTCACTGTTCTCTGTGTCCCATGTTTCAGCAGCCCTCCCTACAGAGGGAGGAGGAGTTCTACAGGCTGATGGCCGTCGGTAGAAAAGACCTCCTGTGGTGTTCTGGGGTGCACGTCGGTGGTCTCAGTCTACAGCTGAAGGGGCTCTGATGTGACTCCAGTGTGGCATGCATGGGTTGAGATGGCATGGTCCATAATACTGAGTAGTTTCCTCAGCATCCTCCTCTCTGATACCTCCACCAAAGACTCCAGCTAACCTCACCCTGCTGCCTTCACCCTGTTGCCCTCACCCTGCTGCCCTCACCCAGCTGCCTTCATCCAGCTGCCCTCACCCTGTTGCCCTCACCCTGCTGCCCTCACCCTGCTGCCCTCACCCTGCTGCCCTCACCCTGCTGCCCCAGCACACTACAGCGTAGAAGATGACACTGGCCACCATCAAGTGATAAAGCATCTGCAGCATGGTTCTGCAGACACTGAAGGATCTGAGTTGCCTAACAAAGTACAGGCGGCTCTGACTTCTTTTGTACAGAGCCTCTGTGCTTCTAGTCCAGTCCATCTTATTGTCTATGTGGATGCCCAGGTACTTGTATTCCTCGATGATGTTAACCTCTCTTCCCCTGATGCTGCCAGGGTGCGGATGGGTCCTTCGCTTGTTAAAATCCACCACCAACTCCTTTGTGATGCTGAGTTGCAGGTGATTTAATTCACACTACTCCACAAAACTGTCCACCACACTCCTGTACCCAGCCTCCTGTCCCCGGCTGATACAGCCAACAATGGCAGAATGAGGAGCCCCGTGCTGATCACTGTTGTGTCTGACATCTTGCTCTGTAGCCTCACATACTGTGGCCGACCTGTGAGGTAGTTGGTGATCCAGGCCTCTGGTGGAGCATACACCTGCATGTCCAGTAACTTAGTCCTGAGCAGGGCAGGTCATATGCTGTTAAAAGTGATCGAGAAGTCAAAAAACGTGACTCTCATGTCGCTGCCTGCCTCATCAGGTGAGTATAAGCCCTATTCAGCAGAAAGATGATGGTGTCTTCCACTCCCATGCAGGGCTGGTAGGCAAACTGCAGAGGGTCAAATGATGGCTCAACCGGTGAACGGAGGTGCTTCAGGACGAGCTTCTCCAGTGACTTCATGACATGTGAAGTCAGAGCCACTGGTCTGTAGTCACTAAGGGTGTTTGGGTGCTTTTTTTGGGGACATGACATGATGTCTTCCACAGAACAGGGACAGTCATCAGTCATCAGGCTCAGGCTGAAGATGTGCAGAAAAACCCCACACAGCCGAGCAGCACATCCTTTGAACTCTCTGGGGCTGAGGCCGTCAGGCCCTGCAATCAACTGGACCCTCTTCTCACATCCTCCTTATGGTAATTGGCCCTGGAAAGCCCTGATGGGGGAGGGGGGCAAACAGAGGGGAGTTGAGGTAAATGGTGGTGAGAGGGAGCCAAGGGGGGGGGGGGGGGGGGGGGGGGTCATAGGAGACGCTGCGGGGAGAGTGGGCAGAAACCGCATCATCAAACCTAAACTCACGATAGAGTCCGGTATGTTCTCATACAGTCATGTGAAGCACATAATAGAGCCCTCATGAAACACACTCCCGCTCTTTGTGAGTGATGTTAACTCGTCCATCTTGTTCACAAACGATCTTATGATAGAGGGAAGATACGGTCGGTGTCTCCTCTTTCTTAACCATCGTCTCCTCCTGGCTCCGCAGCCCCGGGATTTAATCCTCAGCTCTTTGGGGAATTTCAGGTCTCTCGCCGACCGCACTCTTGGAGGCTCATCAGCTGAGACCTGGAATAAACAATAGAGCTCTGGGTCTCCTCCGCCATGATGGGGATCTGACACGTTAAAAGCACTCCAAAAAGTGAGAAAAACAAAAAAGAATGTTTGGAGCTACTTTAGAAATCTAGAGAAAAACAAGAAAAATACATATAGAAAGAGTGAAAAAGTCACTAGATGACGAAGACCAAACTCAGGTGGCAGGCTGCCACCTAGGACGGTGCCGGAAGTAATCATTAACCCAGTGCCAGTGCCCAAAAAACATGAAGGAAAATGCTGAACGAGCACAGGAGAGACACGTATATTTCCAGAAGACACCTTTCAACTCTCCCTGAGGATATCCCTCAGAGGTGGAGTCTGTTAACCCAGGAACCCATGAGGGCACAGGGAGCTAACAGTGAGAGAAATCTGAAACTTCCTGAAAATCGTAAAAGGAAATGTAATTGTCACTGTACACTCTTTTCCCTGCCAAAGCACGGCTCATTGAATCTGCTCTTTTTTATGAATCAGAAAGGACAAGACAGTATGTCTAACCCAGACTGGGTAGAGAGGCTTCCCGGGACAAATAGAACTGGCAGTGTTTGCCTGTGGGAAGTTGGCAGGGGATTGTGTCAATAACTATTATTCAAAACATGAAAAACACAAACATATTGCACTTTCAAGTTTTTATCCAACTGATCCGACTGATGCACTGATCCGACTGATGCACTGATTGTAAGTCGCTTTGGCTAAAAGCGTCTACCAAATACCAAATTGTAAATTGTAAATTATTTTTAATGCACTAAGTGCATCAGCTTTGAGTTGAAAATGTGATCGTCTTTGAGTGAAAAATGCTGCATCTTTCAAACATATGTCTTGCCAATGGTAGTAGCTCAACGCTCAGAACATTGAACCTAGAAATTATTCAAAATAACTATTCATTAGCCTTAACATATATTAAATAATAGCATTAAAGTAGCAAGTACAATAACACTCTTTGAATTCCATACGTCTAGATAACTTAATTCCACGTTCAGCAGCTTGGAACTGATTTACGACGTACTCAGAGAATAGAAACGTGAATGTAAACGTTTATTGCAACAACTAAATTCAAACAGTACGGAATGAATCTAATGTTTTTGGAACTGGTATGATGACAGAGGTCTTAAAACATGCAGGTACGACAGACTGGGACAGGGACTGGTTGAAGGGATCAGTGATTATGGGAGAAAGCTGCTCAGAACTGTACCTGAGTGTTGCAGGTGAGACACCATCAGGGTATGCTGCACTCCTGATCTTCTGTTTCCAGAGTGCACAGCTGACCTGCTGTGCAGAAGTGAAGATGGAGGATGGAGGGGAGTGGGCCGCAGATGCTGTGGAGGTGAGAGCAGTAAGGGGTGAGGTGTGAGGAGGCTGCAGAAGACGTGTAGCAGACAGACATGGACTGCACTTGGGTGAGGGGGGAGATGTCCATTGTCTTTCAAATCTTGAGTAGAAGTTGTTGAGCTGGTGTGGGAGCATAGAGTCTGGGGCCTTTACTGTGAGGCAAGATCAACATACCCAGGATATCTTCTGGTTAGCTGGCTTGACAAACCCTAAGAACCGCAGTCACGCGTAAGTGATGTCACGACGGTGGTTATGAAGTTGCTAAGTATACCCAGGTTTTCCAAATCTAGCTATGAGTGCGTTCACATAAAAGGGGCGGTGTCGCCACCAAATGACCAATCGCAAACATGGAGACACTCTGGGGAACCTTATGAAAGGAGTAGGCTGCATTTAAGATACAAAAGTACCCATCACAGGGTCTACATTATTTATAGATCACATAGTCAACTTGAGTTACTGTCTACCTGCTATTTCAGAAAATCCCTGTTTTATTGACTGTGTGGGGAAGTGGCCTGGGAACACAACAAATGCATCAAACAGCTTTGTTAGACCAACAGCCACCTTGCGAATTGCGCAGATGACCGCGTTCTTGCTTATGTTCTCCACATCACCCACAGCATACATGAAAGTGCCTGCTGCCAAAAAACGCAAGGCAACGCATACAGTCTGTTAGCTTGCGAACAACAAGAATGTCAGGGTGGGTGATCACACTTCTGACCATCTCTGCCTCAGCACTGGTGCTCCACAGGGCTGTGTGCTTTCTCCCCTGCTCATTCCTCTCTACACCAACGACTGCACTTCCAACAGTGAGTCTGTTAAGCTTATTAAGTTTGCAGATGACATTACCCTGGTCAGTCTCATCTCAAACAACAATGAGTCTGCGTACCAGGAGGTAACGTGGCTAGTATTATGGTGTAGAGCTAACAACCTGGAGCTAAACACACAAAAAACCATGGAGATGATCACCAATTTCAGAAAGAAACCCACCCCACCACCTCCGCTGGACATACATGGGTCCACAGTGAGCAGAGCTGAGCCTTACAAATTCCTGGGCACTACCATTTAGCATGATCTGAAATGGGACAGACACAGCACTGCAGTCATGAAAAAGGCCCAGCAGTGCTTGTATTTCCTGTGATTGTTCAAGAAATTAGGGCTGCCTTAAGCACTAGCGGTCCAGTTCTCCACGGCCGAAATAGAGTCCGTCATCACATCCTCCATATCTGTCTGGTTCAGCTCTGCATCCTTGCACACCAAGCGTAAACTTAAGCGAACAGTGCGATGTGCAGAGAAAATCATCGGCTGTTGGCTCTCCACCCTCGAAGACCTCTACTTTTCTAAGATGAGGAAGAGGATGGTGAAAATCATGGCTGACCCCTCACATCCTGGTCACTCTCTCTTCCAGCGGCTCCCATCTCAGCCGAGACCAAAAATGAGAGCACTACAGACTCAGGCCAACCGCCAGCTTTACAGCTTCTTTCCACAGGCCATCTGCCTCCTACACAAGGACCCCTCTGTCATCCCTCACTTTAACTGTACAGTCTACTCTGGTTACGTCTGGTTGCTTTGCTGTTGCTGTTTTCTTATGACTAAGACTCATATGCGCTCTGCAGTGCCAACTACTTGAGGGAATGGCACGGCATGTGACAATATATTTAATATCACCATGCACGTTCTCTATGAAAGCAGTCTGCAGGTTTTGCTCATAATCCTGGGGGTAGCGATCCTGCTGATAAATGTTGACAAGGGCATATAGGCAATCCTTTGGGTTCTCATAGCGTCCTTGTTTTCTCTCTGGCAACATTTTTGCTGTGATCAGGAAGTTGGTGGGAGGCTGGTGTTTGTTCCAGAGAGCTCGACAAAGTTAATCAAATTTGGGCTGGTAATTGTTAAGGTAGTTGACAGCCCAGATTCTAGGACCTACGGTTAGGAACTGTATCAACAGGTTGATCTTATTTTTGTCTGTGAAATGTGATAAACAACCAAATTGAGACATGAGTCCATGACATAGTCCTCCTTAAGGGGTCAAATGGGTCAATGTTAGCAGCTGTGCTGGCTATGATATATGGGGAGGTGTGGCCTCCCCACCTAGGGCCTGGTTTCTGTGGAAGAGCATCCTGGGAGGTGGAGCTCAGCATTGTACTTCCCAGGAAAGGTCATTGGATCCAGGGCTCTAGGGAGTCCTGCTGGATGCCGGCATCAAGCCCCACTCTTTGTGCCCTCTGCTGGCATCACTTGGTACTCTTCCCTCAGGGGTGACTTGGCATTGGGGTTATCCCATGTAGGTACCTGGTCCAATTGCTCTGTTGAGGACGCAGGGCTGAGCTCGGACTCCAGGAATGTGTGCTGTCCTCCTGTTCTCTCCCTCAGTGCCATCAGCTCTTCCTCCTGGGCTTTCAGTCGAGACTCAAGGGAGGCATACTCGGCCTCCCTGTATTTCAGCCTCTTTTGAAGTTCATGTTCAGTGTCCTGGGCAAAGGCTTTATGCCTTTTGACACTTTCCAGTTCTGCCTCCCGGGGGCTGAACTGGACATGGAGTGAGTGGAGCTCCTCTCTGGATTGAGTCGGTCCTTGGTCAGCAGACTGCAGCTGCTCTTTTAAGTCTTGTACCTGGTGGGTCAGTTCAGCAACATTTTCGTTCTTTGTCTGTTGTGCCCCATGAATATCCTCCTGTAGCTGGAGCAGTTGTGCCTGACATTTCCCAAGTTCCATGGCAGGGGACTCAACCATGCTGAGTGTCTTTAGCATAAAACTGTAAGAGAATTAAAGCAAATGTATCAGAGCAAGAATCTCAGTGGGGCCTCCAAATATGTCATGCCAATGGCAAAGATAACCCTGGTTAATAGCTACTTTGGGTATTTGGTTTAATACTAATAACGCTTTGCTGTAACCATAACCCTCCTTAAGGTCCTGAACTCAGTGATATACAGGTATTTTTTAAAAAAAACCTATGTATAGCTTATTGGTCTGAACACTAAACCTAGAATTCTACAAAAAAACTCTTCATTGGCCGTGACATATAAGAAATGATAGTATTAATGTGACTGATACAATAATACTCTTCAAATTCAATTCACCTAAAATTTAAATTCCTGGATCACCACACTCAGGGACCAAGAAATAACATGTCAGATAGTCAGGAAAAGGGAATGTGAACATGAGTGATTATTATAGCAATGAACAACAACAACAACGACAACAAGATTTATTTAGAGCCCAATATCACTTTTAAAGTCTCAAAGGGCTTTACATCTGAACCGGTAGGAATTAAACTAAACTATGACAGGAGAGCCTACAGGGATAGTCTGTGTTAAATGGAACAGCTTCAGAAGAAAAACTCCCTAATGGAGCAAGTAGGAGGTAAATGGATAAACTGGATAAAATGGATAAAACACCAATCAACAGTTTCTAAACTTACGTAAAAAAGGACTAGTTAGATAGTATCAATAAAGATTCAACCACACCACCTTTAAAAGATGCTGATCATGAACGACAGGTCAATATCTACTCTATAAAGAAGCACGCTTAACCAAACAGAAAGTCTGTATAAAAATTGTGCTAGTGGAGTTACTTACTCTAAAAGGTAGGTAGGAAAGGAGAGGAAGGGAAGGAGGAAGAGCAGGCCCAGCCATGATCAGATATGACCTTCTGGAGATGTTGAAAGTTCGCAGAGCGATGCATAATCGTCTCAGGAGGCCATGAGATGGATTTTGTTTCAGAGCTAGGGATGTTTAGATACTTCATGAAGACAAGCAGGTGGGGACAAGGATAATACGACACACAAAAAAAGGAATGGAGGGTAGCGAGGTGTTGGGCTTTTATCTGAGAAAAGGGTGTCCTGCTATCTCTTTTGGGGATGTCTTCAGCCAGAGAGAAGGAATTGAAGAAGTGTTAATCACAGCTCGATTTATATAATTTTACGTAACTTTTTCTAGCTAAAGAGTAAAATCATATTACCTTCTTGTATCTGCAGCATGTTATGCTTCCAAACATGATCAAATGTGGTTTCTTTATCATTAAGAACAGCATGGTTTCACTGATTGCTGGAAAATTAGCTAGTTGTTACTTGGCACCTGGTTATTTTGAAGTCCTACCGCGCGTTTGTGGTGATAGGAATGGTTGTGACTCGATATGCGTAATTATATGGTAATATCATATGACTAGTTTAATTTTTCATTTGTTCTACATAGTTTGCACACAAGTGGGGCGATGCAGATGGGACTCATGGCATGGTCTGAGTTCCATTCTCACAGATATTTAACCTCCCGTGGTGATCTGGTCTCCCTCAAAATTGATCGTTATCAGCTTGTGTTCGAGCGGTAGGATTGAACCTGGTGTTTGTTAGATATTACAGTGAGTAACATTTTGCTGTGGTGTGCATTGGTCCTGAACACAGTGTGGCCTGGGCCATAAAAGAGAGAAACTAGGACCGAAGGAATAGGGACAGAGAGGGTGAGTGAGAGTGATAGAAAGAGATAAGGAAGGGTGAGAAAGGGGGAGAGAGCTTACACAACTGCAACTTTAATTCCTAAGGATCACTAAAAGGTTAACAAACATCCTTTGGTTTCTGAAGACTGCACAGTGATGGCTCGACACATCTGTAGCTCAGACTCTTATTACCCTCTGTCATATTTTCAAGTGTCTTCAGTTACAGTAAGTTTTTGATTATTACATTATTATAAGGTCTTCAGTAACAAAATACATTTCTGTTTTCTTACATCTTAAAAGACAAATCAAATTTAAATAAATGCTTTACTAGTATTCCATGTATCAGAGTGCAAACAAGCAGCCGGAACTGAAAGGCAGCTCACTGAAACTAATGGGAGGGGGAAACTGAAATCTGGACTGCAGTAGATGTCTTAGGTGTGGATTATCAGCTGTCGTTGTGAGACACAAGATGTCACACAAGTGAGGACCAGTGTTCTGTTTTTATAGTCATACATCTCTCTCTCTCTCTCTCTCTCTCTCTAAGACTGAATCCCTCACACCTGGGAGAGCTGAATCTGAAATGGAATAAACCAGGAGATTCAGGAGTGATGATGCTCTCTGCTCTCCTAGAGAATCCACACTGCAATCTGAAGAAACTGGGGTGAGTCAAGTTTGTATCAACAGAGCATAATTACAATCTTAGCCTCATTTTATGGACATTAAATTATATGTGTCTATGTGAACAAAAAGGCATTGTCCACCCATTTGGTAATATAGAATTTGAACACATACTTTTCAGTATGTCACAAAAAATCTTTTAAAGTGCATTGTAAAATTATGTTGAAATACCCCCTTCAGTGTCTTTGTCATGACCTTTGGCACTGGTAATTAGATGGGGGAGAAAAACGTTCACCAGCATTGGAAAACTTAAAAATGTATATTCAGCTGTAAGTACTTTTAAGTTATTCAAGTTAGAATTTCAAATTACTTTCAAATTGTTCAAATTTTTTCAAATACTTATTACTCTAAGTAAGTACTGGCATAACGTACCACTGAAAGAAAAAATCTTTATCGACAGGGAAATTTAAACGATTAAAATTTTATTTATATGGAAGTTAGAGTGGTCAAATCCGTGACTGCGACCTTGACGTGCATGACGTGACGTACGTGACGAGAACGAGCACGCTCAGTCATGTGGACTGTGTGCGTCGAGGCAGTCTGTAAACAGCGACAATCACGTCGTGACGTTGGAGTCTAGGGGAGAGTGGTGTAATAGAGGGTAAGTGGCCAACAAAGCGGGATGAAAAATTAAAGTTTGGGACAGAAAGACACGTGCAACTGATGCGGGAGAACAACTGAATGTGTGAGTGAAGTTTCTCCTTTTCTTTTTTGGAACATTTCACAGCCTTCTACACATGCAAAACGTGGATAAAATACCATGGTGAAGAGGAGTCGAGCAGCATTACCACCGTGCTAACTAGCTAACCACATTGCTTTTACAGTAAATAACGGGACAACAGATATAAAATCAACTCTGTGCAGTCATACAGATTCCTTAACTTGATCGTTGGTGGTTTAGTCAATCAGGCTTTGTCGTTACCAGTGCTGACGTGAACAAACAAACGGGACAGCGGCAACAGCAGTATATCGCGTCACAGAGACTCTGGCAGTAGAAGTTGTTGTGTTCCCGAAAGCCCGAGAGGGAGGGAGAGAGAGAGTTAGACGGTAAGAGGCTGCGGTAGAACAGGCCAGGAGAGAACAACAGCGTAAACAAGGTGCATTGTCGAGTGCAAACGAGTTGGCAAACATAGCTATACAGTTAAATAGACGTACAGTGCACTGTGACGGTGACTGTGAAAACCTACACGCACTGCACACATGGGTTTGGTGTCCGTCTGCTCTTAGCGCTTTAGTTACTCCGTACTGTCCTATTGGACAGATATAGCTCTTTTGTGTTTACTAATGAAAATTTATGATGACTAATGTCAGCCACTGGAGACGTCCCGATTTTTGTAGCAGCAACAGTATGGACATTGCAGTGCCATAAATTTGCTCTAGTTTGCTTGTTAAAACTCCTGTTCTTGCTCTACCTAAGCAATAGTCTGTTTCCTTTCATCCCTAGGCAATATCAGCAAGTGTCATCCCATCTCTCCCCTAGTTCTCTCGTGCACATAGACACGGCTGTCCAGCATATCCACTACTCACACATGTTCCCAAGGTAACTTACATATCAAAGTGCAAAGCTATACTGCTTGGCCTCACCAAAGAAGAATCTAGAAACACTTTGAACACTAAGAAGGAGAGCAATTTTGACACAAAGCTTTTGTAAGTATACAGTTGGTATAAAATAAACTGCAAAGGAACTGAGACACTAACCCACACAGAAGCACTGCACCAGCCTGTCCTGCACACCTTCCCATTAAACACAGTGCATTACAAACTGATCATCCAGCCATAATCACCAAAAACAGACCCAGCATAGCTACTGGTCATTCCTCACGTGTGTCATGGCCTCAGTCACACAATCATCCGGCCCTGAGATCCCAGACAACCACAGGGAGAGCTGGTTAAACCTGCTGGCTGCAGCAGAGGCCTATAGCCAGAAGTCAGGCTGTGACTTAGCCATTCTTACTGCCAGTAAGAAGTACCATCCCTCTGGTGTGGAAGGCGATGGAGTCAGGAAACAGGAGGGTGGTGGACTGCCTGCCCCAGGCGGTAGAAAATGGGATTTCTCGTATCATGTGTGGGGTCAGGGAACACTGGCTGAATCAGCACGACGGTATGTAGACGACATCGCGGTGTTGCACTCCACCACCCTGCTCACAGCGCACAGACACACTCGCCAGGGTGTGGGAGAGGGCGGGACCAAGGCTGGGATAGACACGCCCGCTGAGGCCGGACTCAGAGGAGTGAGTGTGAGTGAACCTAGACCCACTAAATGTAAAACAGTCACCTTAGACTGATATCACTGCTTCTAATAGCACTGTTTAAAAGTGACACGTCTGGTCGTGAGATGTTAATGTCACATCACAACTGGCTTTTTCCTGCAGAGCTTGACGGGTGATGGCGGGTCTGGGACCACCAGCCCGACCACACGACTTTATTCGCAGAGCTACCCATCAATCTACAGCTCAACCGCCGTGATTGGCCAGCCTGCAGGTCAGCACGGGGGCGGAGAGAGCGAGAGAGAGAGGGGAGCCGTGGACGGAGCGAGAGAGAGAGGGGGTATCGTGGACCTTGAGGAGGAAGATGAAGAGGAAGATGAGGATTTGGATGGAAGGAGGAAGAATTTGAATGAATCAACAGGTTTGGACTGTGTAGCCACTCCTTCATACCTAGATATTACTTCAGCTTGTGTAGAGGAAAGAACCAAAGTGAAGGAGATGTGAGTAAATGAGAACCGTAGCATAAACTGAACACAGGTGTAGATCCTGTGTGGACATCATATTTTATTCGAGTCAAACGGGAAAGCAAGATACAGCCTAAAGCCATGGTTCTCTCTCTCTCTCTCTCTCTCTCTCTCTGTCTCTCTCTCTCCCTCCCCCCTCAGGAGTATTCTCCATGGATGAGGACTCTCTGTCTCGTGACTGCGAACCATTTTTTGAGTCTGACGGGGAAGAGGAAAGTACAGATGGTGAGAGAATGTGTGCAGGAGTGATTGCGCTGTGCTAGGCCCTTGGTGGCTTTAAGGAGTGTACTCATGAGAGTGTACTTGTAAGAGTGTACTTGTGAGAGTGTACTCGTGAGAGTGTACTCGTGAGAGTGCACTCGTGAGAGTGTACTCGTAAGAGTGTACTCGTAAGAGTGTACTCATGAGAGTGTACTCATAAGAGTGTACTTGTAAGAGTGTACTCATGAGACTGTACTCAGCTCTCACAAATCTGATGGCTGCTTAAGAGCACGGAGACAGAGTTCATCTGATCTGTGCTAGACCACAGGGACCTCCTTCACCTATTTATTGTGGGGGAGTGATCCCATGCCATAAAGTCCTCAATCCCTGTAAGGAACCTTTGTGATTAATTTGAATATCTGGAGACCATGACCTTTATGACTGTAGTTTGTGTGTTATATTGGAGATATAGCTCTGTGTGTATGCATGAGGGTGGGCTTTGCTTAGTTCACAGCAGAAGTGTCAAATGTGTTTGCGATTCCTTTGTTCCCATTTGTGTTTCGTGTGTTTCGTATGTCTCTGTCCCTCAGGCTCTCTGAGTGAGGATGCCCCACCTCCTAGGGGCATTGCCATGGGATACAGTACGATGACATCACGTGCGTCTCACTCGATGGCCATGGCTCGCTCCCTCCCCGTGTCTGTGCCTGTGTGGGGCTGCAGGGGCAACCGCGCTGCCCAGGACGACAACCACAGTGGAGAACGGGTTAGTAATCACACTCACACACACACACACACACACACACACACATTCACTTACGTAAACAGACACACACACACACACTCACACACACACACACACACACACACTCACTTACGTAAACATACACACTCACATAAACATACACACCACACACACACTTACGTAAACATACACACTCACATAAACATACACACACACACACACACACACTCACACACACACACACTCACACACACACACACTCACACACACACTCACATAAACATACACACCACACACACTCACACACACTCACACTCACATAAACATACACACCACACACACTCACATAAACATACACACACTCACATAAACATACACACACACACACACTCACATAAACATACACACCACACACACTCACATAAACATACACACCACACACACACTCACGTAAACATACACACACACACACACACACTCACGTAAACATACACACCACACACACACTCACGTAAACATACACACCACACACACTCACATAAACATACACACACACACACACTCACATAAACATACACACCACACACACTCACATAAACATACACACCACACACACTCACATAAACATACACACCACACACACTCACATAAACATACACACACACACACACTCACATAAACATACACACCACACACACACTCACATAAACATACACACACTCACATAAACACACACACACACACACTCACATAAACACACACACACACACTCACATAAACACACACACACACACACTCACATAAACATGCACACACACACACACTCACATAAACACACACACACACTCACATAAACATGCACACACACACACACTCACATAAACATGCACACACACACACACTCACATAAACATACACACACACACACACTCACATAAACATACACACACACACACTCACACTCACGTAAACATACACACACACACACTCACACACACACTCACATAAACATACACACACACACACACTCACGTAAACATACACACACACACACTCACGTAAACATACACACCACACACACACACACACACACTCACGTAAACATACACACCACACACACACTCACATAAACATACACACACACACACACACACACACACACACTCACACTCACGTAAACATACACACACACACACTCACGTAAACATACACACACACACACACACTCACACTCACGTAAACATACACACACACACACTCACGTAAACATACACACACACACACTCACACTCACGTAAACATACACACACTCACATAAACATACACACCACACACACACTCACATAAACATACACACACACACACACTCACATAAACATACACACACACTCACACTCACATAAACATACACACACACTCACACTCACATAAACATACACACACACTCACATAAACATACACACACACTCACACTCACATAAACATACACACACACTCACACTCACATAAACATACACACACACTCACACTCACATACACACACACTCACATAAACATACACACACTCACATAAACACACACACACACACACTCACATAAACACACACACACACACACTCACATAAACACACACACACACACACTCACATAAACATGCACACACACACACACTCACATAAACACACACACACACTCACATAAACATGCACACACACACACACTCACATAAACATGCACACACACACACACTCACATAAACATACACACACACACACACTCACATAAACATACACACACACACACTCACACTCACGTAAACATACACACACACACACTCACACACACACTCACATAAACATACACACACACACACACTCACGTAAACATACACACACACACACTCACGTAAACATACACACCACACACACACACACACACACTCACGTAAACATACACACCACACACACACTCACATAAACATACACACACACACACACACACACACACACTCACACTCACGTAAACATACACACACACACACTCACGTAAACATACACACACACACACACACTCACACTCACGTAAACATACACACACACACACTCACGTAAACATACACACACACACACTCACACTCACGTAAACATACACACACTCACATAAACATACACACCACACACACACTCACATAAACATACACACACACACACACTCACATAAACATACACACACACTCACATAAACATACACACACACTCACACTCACATAAACATACACACACACTCACACTCACATAAACATACACACACACTCACATAAACATACACACACACTCACACTCACATAAACATACACACACACTCACACTCACATAAACATACACACACACTCACACTCACATACACACACACTCACATAAACATACACACACTCACATAAACACACACACACACACACTCACATAAACACACACACACACACACTCACATAAACACACACACACACACACTCACATAAACATGCACACACACACACACTCACATAAACACACACACACACACACTCACATAAACATACACACACACTCACACTCACATAAACATACACACACACTCACACTCACATAAACATACACACACACTCACACTCACATACACACACACTCACACTCACATAAACATACACACACACACTCACGTAAACATACACACACACACTCACGTAAACATACACACACACACTCACGTAAACATACACACCACACACACTCACGTAAACATACACACCACACACACTCACGTAAACATACACACACACACACACTCACGTAAACATACACACACACACACTCACGTAAACATACACACACACACACACTCACGTAAACATACACACACACACACTCACATAAACATACACACACACACACTCACATAAACATACACACTCACACACACACACACACTCACACACACACCACACACACACTCACACTCACACACACACTCGCATAAACATACACACACACACACTCACGTAAACATACACACACACACACTCACGTAAACATACACACCACACACACACTCACGTAAACATACACACTCACATAAACATACACACACACACACACTCACACACACACACACTCACACACACACACACACACTCACACACACACACACTCACACACACACACACACACTCACACACACATCACACTCACACACACACTCGCGTAAACATACACACACACACACTCACGTAAACATACACACACACACACTCACGTAAACATACACACCACACACACTCACATAAACATACACACCACACACACTCACGTAAACATACGCACACACACACACACTCTGGTAAACATACACACACACTCACACACACACACTCACACACACACACTCACATAAACATACACACGTAAACATACACACACACACTCTCGTAAACATACACACCACACACACACAGACTCACATAAACATATACACCACACACACTCACGTAAACACACTCACGTAAACACACTCACCACACACGCTCACATAAACACAGACACACTGTCACAAATTCTGTTTTACTGGTTCATTTTTTCATCACACACCCTTTCTGACCCGGTTATAATTATAAAATGTCTCATTTTAATATATTGTAATATAATAGTTAACAGTTGACAACATCACAAACCAACTCAAACACACATGCATATTCTCACACTTAGATCTTTGCACTTACACGCAGACACACACACATACACAGATCTCAGAAGTCATTTTGTGGGCCAGTCGAGTCAGAGTGGACTGTATGATTCTGTCAGTGTGTGTCATTGACTTTAGCAAGGCACTGACATCACACAACTCTACTGTTACCTTCTTACCCAGTCAACTATCCACATTTATACCTGTAGATGTTTATGTGTTTGTGTTTGTGCGTGCGCGCGTGTGTGTGCGTGTGTGTGTGCATGCGTGCGCTGATGTATTTCAGGCTGGCTGTGCAGATCTGGACCATATTGCTGCCAGTATGAAGGCATTACTGGTTCCTGGAGCAACAGACGGTACAGAGATGTTTGGAGCTCTGCCACGGCCTCGACTAAACACCGGCGACTTCTCTCTCAAACACTGACACCAACCCTGTGCGTGCGTGTGTGTGCGAGTGTGTGTGTGTGCGTGTGTGTGTGCGAGTGTGTGCGTGTTTGTAGAGAGAGGGAGAGATATGAGGAAGAGTATGATCGTGTGTGTGTGTTTGTGTGTGTATGTATGTGCTTGTGAGAAGCTTAGTTTGTCTGAGGTAGCCTCACATATGTGACAAAATGAAACTAACGTGTGTGATATTACTGACACACTGTCAGATTTGACAGAAATGCTCAAACAGTATGAGGTGAGAGAGTTTTTCATTGTGTGTTTTTCTGATCGAACGCACAGGCAGACCCCACTCTTTGTGTCATACAGCTAAACCACCACATTAGTCTAGACCTCAAATCTTGAAACTGAAGACACTACAGTCCCCTCTGCCCAGGGCTCGGTGTACGTCCGCCTGCACAGTTCTGTGTGACTCTGCTCACTCATGCGCCTCTTACACGCTCAATCTTTCCTCAGTGCTCTGCTGTCCAGGGCTCTGTAAGGATGAGGGGCTATGGAATTCTGCTAGCGTTGGAAAGGTGAATGTTATGGCTTCACCCCCTGCAAAATCTCTGCTTAGTTCAAGTCTGTTTTATGACTGAAGTTAGGATTGACTGAAGAGGCTTAACCAATGGTCTGATCATTTGATGATAATTGTTAAAGCAGTAACCAGTGGTCTGATCATGCGATAATAATTGTAATATCAGTAATCCTAGTTCTATAGACAGAAGTTGCTGTGGAGAAGTCAGTTTGTTGAATGAGGGAAATGAGAAAGTTTACAGCATCCGTACCATTTCTAAACCCATCAATGTTAAAAACCTATGTTTGAAATAAAGTTCTTGGTTGTTGAATGTTGGTGTCGCTTGTTCACTCTTTGGTGCAGGATAATGATTGTTGTCTTATTTAATTAGTGCTGGTTGTCAGTAGAGTGCAGCTGTTAAGGTTATTTTCTCAGTGGCCTGCAGGAGGCAGTAGAAACCACTGAATCCAACACCATCTTTTCCTTCTAAAGTGGGGTTGGCCACTGCTGTGGATTTAGTGCACCACACGACTAAAGTACACTGCCACTGATAAACAGTTATATTATTTATTCAAACACAGATTCACTATAGTCATAATCAACCATCACTCAGGATATAAAATGATCTAGTCCCTTCTGGAACCAGATTGGGATTATATTACCACTTCACTAATTTATCACAGCGTGGGAAACATAGTCTGCATGCGTATCTGACCCAGCGTCAACCACTGACACTGCTCTAATCATGCTAAATAAAACATGGCCACGCTACAAGTATAATATGTAGTATTAACCACAATAGACATAAGCATAAATGTAAGTCCCTATATTATTAGATGCCGTTATTATAAATTAATTAAAAGAACTCTACCTATGGTAAGAACATGAGTGACATTTCCACGTGCTCTGTGTACATGGTATATGGTATCTAGTATATGATATATGGTATGTGGTATATGGTATGCGGTATATGGTGTATGGTATATGATATATGGTATGTGGTATATGATATATGGTATATGGTATTTCTGTGCCTCTCTGGCCTCTGTCTGTACAGTTTGCCCCACCATCTTTTCCCCACTTTTCTCTCTTTCTCTCTCACTCTAAACCTCCCCTCCTCCTGGCATACACCCCTCTCATCCTGCTCCAGTTTACTGGTCCTTCTTTCGGATCCAGCAGAAGGACTTCCTGCCCACCCAGAATCCCGGCAGGATCCTCTCCTTCACTGTGGTCTTGTAGTGGTGCAGCAGTTGGACCTCTTTGGTCCCATCCTCACTGCTCTGCACCATGAAGAACTTGATGATTCCGGCAGGCTGGTCCAGGTACACGCCCATGATGGGACAGAAGGGGGCGTGGATCTCGGTGTTCTCACTGTTGTGCCAGGCGTGGTAGCTGGAGCCTGCCCAGCCCACACCCCACGACACATCATTCTCTCCCAGGCCACAGGGCCCGTCCTGGGCTTTCCGCCCGACACTCTCACATACGGCTCCAATCACCACCCAGCCCTCATAGTCCACCTCCCAGTACCCCCGCTGGCCCAGTAAACCCTCCTTACAAAGCACCTGTGAGAATGAGGATGGAAAGAGGAGGATGAGTGGAGAAAGCTATAGGAATATGCATCATCCAAAGATACACTTCTGTCACAACAGCATGTAGTGGAAAACACACAGTTTTCGCACTAAGCTGCGCTGATACGGACCCACACACAAACACACCTGTGGTGAGTGCTCAAATCGCTCAGGTCGGTCCAGGACGGGACACACCTCCTCTGACATACGCGACACCTTGGCCCCGCCCTCCGACAGCCACAGGAGTTTCTGTGCTGTTCTGTCATCCAGAGATAGAGGGATCCAGTCTGAGAAGAGCAGGACAGAAAGGAAAAGAGAATGAGAAGTGGAGCTGTTGCAGAGACTCTGTCAGGATGAACCCTCAACGTGTCCCCATAATGTAACAAGCCTGGCCCCACCCTCACAGAGACACTCTTACATTTCATCAGCTCTGCTCTGGTTGTTGGCTCAGGAATATCAGGGACATACGGTGGAAGTTTCACTGTGATGGGGGAGAGAGAGAGGGAGGGAAAGAAGGTGGAAAGTGGATAGAGATGGAAAGAGGGAGGGAAAAAGGAGGAAAAATCATTACAGTGAAGAGATAATTCAGATGAAAGGCTGAACGGTTCCTGACATTCATATAACTTGGGAAAGAAATACATTTACGTTTAAATGTAAATATTTAATAGTGAATTTAATACTGAATACTTAGGCTGTCATGTAAAAGTTCTGTACTCAGACTATAATTTAGTGCATATGTATGTTTGAGAATAATTTTTTTTTTTTTTCTGGAGAGATGACTTGTATGTTTTGGTAATGTTTATCATGTCGGTGTGCTAGTTGTACAGTAAAATCATCTGTTTGGGGAGATGGTTTACCTTCAGGTGTGGTTCCTGCCTTTGATCCTTTCCTCCCTTAAAAAAGATGAACCCAGACTGGTTAAAGATGTTGCCATTGAGATCACAAAGGAAATTTCAGCTTGATGACATTTCACCCTGCTGATGCTTTACCATGCTAACGTTTCACCATGATGACATTTCACCATGCTAATGTGTCACCATACTAACGTTTCATCATACTGATGCTTTACCATGCTAATGTTTCACCATGCTAACGTTTCACCATACTGATGCTTTACCATGCTAATGTTTCACCATGCTAACGTTTCACCATGCTGATGCTTTACCATGCTAATGTTTCACCATGCTAACGTTTCACCATGCTGATGCTTTACCATGCTAATGTTTCACCATACTAACGTTTCACCATGCTAATGTTTCACCATACTGATGCTTTACCATGCTAATGTTTCACTATACTGACATTTCACCATGATGACATTTCACCACGCTAACGTTTCACCATGACGACGTTTCACCATGCTAATGTTTCACCATGTTGACATTTCACCATACTCTGGATAGTGTTTCAGGTTTCAGGTTAAGGTGAACTGCACTGTCATTCCTGAGAACAGTTGTGTCCCTATGATACCCAGAGTTTATGAACCATTTCATTTAGCTGTGATGGTCACTTGTCTTTTTCCAGCTGATGAACTGGGTGCCTTATAACACAGTTCTGTAGCTGTTTGCCAGGCAGTGAGGACACTCATGGCTTATAACGCGGTTCTGTAGCTGTTTGCCAGGCAGTGAGGACACTCATGGCTTATAACGCGGTTCTGTAGCTGTTTGCCAGGCAGTGGGGACACTCATGGCTTATAACGCGGTTCTGTAGCTGTTTGCTAGGCAGTGCGGACACTCATGGCTTATAACGCGGTTCTGTAGCTGTTTGCCAGGCAGTGAGGACACTCATGGCTTTGCAACCTGCAGAATTACAGTTCTCCTCTCTCCTTCATCCGCTCATTCATTTGGTCTCCATTCCTTTTGTCCTCACACTGGGTCTTAACTGGTCTTCCTTAACTGGCTCGCCTCCTCTGCGGGCGTGCGCACACACACAAATTCACGCACTCTTCTATACATACACATCCAAACTCCCTGCCACTACCCACGTCTTTCAGATGTAATTTGTCAAACTGGGGTATGTGAGTTATGCTGTGCCACTGATTCATGGAGTTTACTCATGCCTGACGAGGTCTCAGTTTCAGACTAGAGACATGCCTGATTTACACACACACACACACGTACATACACATCACAGGCATTGACAGGGCCTTCTAAGAATACACTTTGTTTCTGCCACTGTTGTGTTCACATTTAGCCCCTGTTCCTCTCCTCCATCAGTGACTTTCACTCATTCTCAGAAAAGCAGGAGTGTGGAGGGAAGGCTGGGTGAGGGCCTCAGCTCAGGCCCATGTGATGTGTGTCGTATGTTAGGATTTCAAACGTCTGATGTAGCCTGGTTGTGTGTGATGAGTAACGGAGAAGGATGTAGCCTGGTTGTGTGTGATGAGTAACGGAGAAGGATGTAGCCTGGTTGTGTGTGATGAGTAACGGAGAAGGATGTAGCCTGGTTGTGTGTGATGAGTAACGGAGAAGGGTTGTCTGAGGGCAGGTAAGTGTTGAGGTGTACTTCCTGTGAGGCTGACCCAAAAACAGGCTGAGACACTCCTGTGGAAGGAGAGAGCCAAAGTACCATATCTATAGAAGAGTTTATTAAATTAAATAAATTGATTTAATAAAATTACATTAAGTTTCACTACATTTTTGGTTTGTTTTTGGGTCTCTGCATATGGCCCATGCATTTTTAAAGGAATGTTGAGTCCTCTGTTTACTGGTGCATGTGTGGAGCACCAGTTTATGTGTGGAGGGTTGACATCACTCTGTGGGGTCTCTTCTAATAGTCAGCTCTTCCCTGAGAAGTCACATCACCACTGACACAGGATGGATGGATGGATGGATGGATGGATGGATGGATTTCTCTGGAGACACGGGGTCTTTGATCCAGTGAAAACCCACTAACATATCACCATGGAGTTTCCACGCACCTGTTCAAGTGGTGTAAGCCCTCACTGTCAACCCCACACCTTCACACACTCCCCCTGCTGGTATAACACCAGCATAACAACTGCACCTGTCACTGTCCTATTCCCCCTACAAAGCACCTCCCACCTGTCACATGACCGGATGTTTACTGCACTGTACAACAAAATATGTAACCCAGCCTCAGAGTCCGTGAGGCTCTGCTGTAGTGAAGGGATAACTGAGTGACTACACTGGAGCAAGGACAGGGATAAACAGATTTGGAATCAGAGGACACAGGAGAGAGCTAGTGGTGGAAAGAGTCCAAATAAAGAGACAGTTCAGTTATGGATGTGTGATAGAGTCATCTTTTTTACAGAGACTCTGAAATGTAATGGAATACTTGCAATCTGAACATAAAATTTGACTTGCGTCCTGCTTTCTGAACCCTGCCTCTGTGTGTGTGTATCTGAGTGCCTGTGACCTTGCTAAGCACTGTGAGTGTCCTTGCGGAGGACACGCAAGCATGCTCTTTTAGGAGTGATGAGTACTGGCAGTGAACGCCCACAGAGAGTGGAATGGTGCAGATGGGCATTGGTCTATAAGGGTTTGGAGTTGAGCTTGTTTGGAAATCCTCTGTCTCACAGCAGGTTCACCACTCTGATTCCCACCCAAGTAAACAGATATTTTGGAAAGATTGATGTTGACAGAATGATAGAGACGTCTGGAGAAACAGATGGCATGGGGAGGGTTATGTGTGAGCAGTTAACACAGTTTTTATGAGAGATTAGCACAGAAAAAGTTCCCTACCAGAGCATAAAAGATATTGTTCTATGTTTAAACAGGATCAGTAAAAAGAATGTAAAGCATTTTACTGTAGGGTAGGCAAACTTGCCCACCCAACAGTAAATATTTTGCACCCAGTCAAGCATGGATGTGCCCCAAATTTACAGGACCAATTTTACCAATTTATCAATTAAAATATGTGTCATGTGGTGAAAGGGAACCATCACAGTC
>NC_044507.1:23318766-23323766 GCF_902362185.1 Chanos chanos | reverse complement strand
AGTTCACACACATTACAATCGTCATCTTCCTCACCAATTCACACACATTACAATCTTCATCTTCCTCACCAATTCACACACATTACAATCTTCATCTTCCTCACCAATTTACACACATTACTCTCTTCATCTTCCTCACCAATTCACACACATTACAATCTTCATCTTCCTCACCAATTCACACACATTACAATCTTCATCTTCCTCACCAATTTACACACATTACTCTCTTCATCTTCCTCACCAATCCACACTCATTACTCTACTTCATGTTCCTCACCAATTCACACACATTACAATCTTCATCTTCCTCACCAGTTCACCTAAATCCTCAGCTCAAGTGCCACCATTTTCTTTTAATAGAGGATACAAATATGTAAAATATGACAGTTTGGTTTGTTTCAGTTTTGGAAACAGTTTAATTAGTTTCAGTTTTGGAAACAGTTTGATTTGTTTCAGTTTTGGAAACAGTTTAATTAGTTTCAGTTTTGGAAACAGTTTGATTTGTTTCAGTTTTGGAAACAGTTTGATTTTTTAAAGATTTTGGAAACATACTGCAGCACAGGAGAGCATAATGCAACTAAACAGAGGGTGAATTAATCATCGCTCTCATATTTATATTATAGTGCATGTGTACTCAGTTCTAAGCCTCATCGTTGGTGTATGTGATGAAACTTATTGAGGCATATTTTTACTAACCACCTAACTGCCCCCGGGTACAAAAGGCCATTTCAATCACTGACCAGATTCTATTCATTAGTGATGCCCCGGGTACAAAGGGCCATTACAATCACTGACCAGATTCTATTCATTAGTGATGCCCCGGGTACAAAGGGCCATTACAATCACTGACCAAATTATGTTCATTAGTGATGCCCCGGGTACAAAGAGCCATTTCAATCACTGACCAAATTATGTTCATTAGTGATGCCCCGGGTACAAAGGGCCATTTCTCTCTGAAGATGGAGGGGTTTGCCAGCAGACAGCGTCTTTTTGCACCATCTCACAAAAGACTGAAAAGATGTGTGTTGCTATGTTTAGTCGGCTGATAAATCTGTACTTGAACAGATTACAGTGTGACAACTCAGAGACCTTGTCCTTGCATGTGAAGGTTTTTTTTCTGTTGTGCCTTTACTGACACTGAATCTCTTATATCCTAAGAAATCCATAGCTGGAGATTTAGATACATACGCTTTGACTACTGGAGGGTTAGACATGTACCTTCTCTGTTGGAGAGTAAGACACATATGCTTTGACTACTGTATGGTTAGACACGAATACTTTCTGTGCTTGAGGGCAAGACACATATACTTACTCCACTGGAGAGTAAGACATGCATACTTATTGTACTGTAAGGTATCACACCTGTATATTTATTCCACTGGAGGGTAACACACATATACTTACTCCACTAGAGGGTAAGACATGTATAAATGTTGTACTGGAGGGTAAGACATGTAAAAATATTGCCCTGGAGGGTAAGACATGTATAAATGTTGTTTTGGAGGGTAAGACATGTAAAAATATTGCCCTGGAGGGTAAGACATGTATAAATGTTGTTTTGGAGGGTAAGACATGTACAAATATTGTCCTGGAGGGTAAGACATGTATAAATGTTGTCCTGGAGGGTAAGACATGTATAAATGCTGTTTTGGACGGTAAGACATATATATTCTCATTTCAGGATGAGCCCAAGTAAAAAGCTTCATGAAAATGATTATGAAATTACCATCATCGTCATTACCTAAGTCCAGCCTCTGCATACTTAACACATAGCTTTAAAAACAGAGAAGAGCGTTGGCATTACCATCTGCTTGGATCTGCAGATTTACAGTGTCACTTCCCTGACCCCTAGCAGTGAACTCCTCACAACACCACCACAGTGTCAGAGGCACAACAACACAGTTGGTTTCCTAGTGACAGAGATATTTCTGTGTGACTGAAGCTTCATATAAGTCAAAAACAGCCGCACTCTTTCACTTCCCTCCAATAACTCCTGTCCTTTTTTGTTTTGACATGGCGTGTGTTGACAGCTTCATCTCCTTCCCATCCATGTGTCTAACTCTTCACTGTTCACGCTCTCAGAGAGCACTCTCTGCTCCATTCTTCATACAACTCGTTCATCTCTTTACTTCTCTCACTTTTTTCAGATCAGTCTCCACATTTCTTACCACAGAACTAATTTTCAGTTAAAGGTCCTTTAACACAGGCTCATCAGCTAAAGTAGAATTCAACATGGATCCTAATTTTTGTGTTTTTTTCCCCTCCTTTTGTATTCTGCCCTTTTCCAGACGGGAGTCACTCCCACTCAGAGATCAAACACATGCATTTAAAAGTTAAGACTCTGTAACTATGCACACATCACTATAACCCCAGGGCAGAATCAGTCCATTAGACAAGACAGAGAGAGAGAGAGAGAGAGAGAGAGAGAAAGAGAGAGAGGGAGAGAGAGAGAGACAGAGAGAGAGAGGGAGAGAGAGAGAGAGAGAGGAAAAGAGAGAGAGAGAGAGAGACAGAGACAGTGGATGCCATTCCTGAGGACTGCAGCACTTCTCAGTTTCATCTTCCTCCTGTTTCTTCGGAACACACAGACATCAGTCAGAGCCAGTGCTGAAAGGTCGTTTGCAGGGAAAGTCAGAAGTTGCTTAATGTGGACAGTCCAGGAAAGGTAAACACCCAGAATTCCTCAGTGCAAAAAAAGCCCCTTATTTTTTCTGTTTTTTTCCATCTTCTTTATTGTCTTTTGATGGGCATAGTGACTGGAGATTAGCAGTCAGGGCTGGTGTAAATGCAGCAGTACATAAGTGAGAGACAGAGCCTCTTATTGCCTCAGCCCCCCCCCCCCCCCCCCCCCCCCCCCCCCCCCCCCAAGTCCGCTTTGACATGCAGCTGTGTCCTACAAGTTCAAGTTTATTTGTATAGCGCTTTTTACAATTAAAAATGGTCTCAAAGCAGCTTTACAGAGATGAGTGCCTTCCACTGATGAATGACACATGAATGTGAGAGCAGAAGAGAAAAAGCAAGAGACCACAGATCTAGTGAATTTATTGCCACTGGAATGCAAGATGAAGAAAGAGAGCGAGATAAAGAGAAGACTAATGACACTACTGAGACTCTATAGTCTTTCCCAGAAGGCCTGTGATATGTCTGACGCCCGAAAGAGAGGCACCGAAAGCTGTAAGCTCACGGCTGGGCCTCTTAAAATCACGGGATTAGAGTGGACCATCAAACTAACAGCCTTACAGCGCCAAGACAAACACAGCAACAAACTGACAGAATGACTGACAGATGACAGAGATAGCCACAGGGCGGGGGCTGGGAATGTTTATACGAGCAGGGTGGTTCTAGAACATTCTGTCACTGTGCATTCTATCATTCTGGCATGTCCAGAAAGTGGAGAGAGAGAGAGAGAGAGAGAGAGAGAGAGAGAGAGAGAGAGAGAGAGAGACAACAAACAAGAGGTTTAAGTATGGAGAAAACCTGGGGAAGCTATGTAGATTCTGGATATGTGTGCAGTGATGATATGTAGATTCTGGATATGTGTGCGGTGGTGATATGTAGATTCTGGATATGTGTGCGGTGATGATATGTAGATTCTGGATATGTGTGCAGTGATGATATGTAGATTCTGGATATGTGTGCGGTGGTGATATGTAGATTCTGGATATGTGTGCGGTGGTGATATGTAGATTCTGGATATGTGTGCAGTGATGATATGTAGATTCTGGATATGTGTGCAGTGATATGTAGATTCTGGATATGTGTGCGGTGGTGATATGTAGATTCTGGATATGTGTGCCGTGATGATCTGTAGATTCTGGATATGTGTGCGGTGGTGATATGTAGATTCTGGAAATGTGTGCAGTGATCTGTAGATTCTGGATATGTGTGCAGTGATGATATGTAGATTCTGGATATGTGTGCAGTGATATGTAGATTCTGGATATGTGTGCAGTGATGATATGTAGATTCTGGATATGCGTGCAGTGATATGTAGATTCTGGATATGTGTGCAGTGATGATATGTAGATTCTGGATACGTGTGTGGTTATATGTAGATTCTGGATATGTGTGCGGTGGTGATATGTAGATTCTGGATATGTGTGCCGTGATGATCTGTAGATTCTGGATATGTGTGCGGTGGTGATATGTAGATTCTGGAAATGTGTGCAGTGATCTGTAGATTCTGGATATGTGTGCAGTGATGATATGTAGATTCTGGATATGTGTGCAGTGATATGTAGATTCTGGATATGTGTGCAGTGATGATATGTAGATTCTGGATATGCGTGCAGTGATATGTAGATTCTGGATATGTGTGCAGTGATGATATGTAGATTCTGGATACGTGTGCGGTTATATGTAGATTCTGGATATGTGTGCGGTGGTGATATGTAGATTCTGGATATGTGTGCGGTGGTGATATGTAGATTCTGGATATGTGTGCAGTAATAATATGTAGATTCTGGATATGTGTGCAGTGACGATATGTAGATTCTGGATATGTGTGCAGTGGTGATATGTAGATTCTGGATATGTGTGCAGTGATGATATGTAGATTCTGGATATGTGTGCAGTGATGATATGTAGATTCTGGATATGTGTGCGGTGGTGAATGATAGAATCATGTAGTGTGTTGTTGGGATCTTGCTGATGAACACGTCTGGTCTACCACAGTCCAGTTTGTTCTCGTATCTCAGCACTAGAGATGCACCAATCCGCTTTTTTTCAGATCCGACCCAATAACGATACCTGAATTGGGCTATCTGATATCGATACCGAAATCTGCCATTTTCCGTGACAGATAGTGGTTGATCATCGAGTATGATGAAATTGAGCAACTTGTCTGTAATCCCTTTAGCCTTCGCGTTGTCTGCTGGAGGTTTACCGTGCCTCTGGAATGACTCAGTGAGCGTCTGCTGCCTGGAGTTGTCTTTCTGGTTGTTGGCTAGCATGTTCTTCCACATGATACTTTTGCAGGTGCTTATTTAAACTGGTAG
>NC_044507.1:23236266-23313766 GCF_902362185.1 Chanos chanos | reverse complement strand
TCACTAACCAACTAACTAACCAACCAAGTCACTCACACACTCACTCACTCGTATAATCACTAACTAACCAACTAACTAACCAACCAAGTCACTCACACGCTCACTCACTCGTACAATCACTAACCAACTAACTAACCAACCAACCAAGTCACTCACACGCTCACTCACTCGTACAATCACTAACCAACTAACTAACCAACCAACCAAGTCACTCACACGCTCACTCACTCGTACAATCACTAACTAACTAACCAACTAACGAACCAACCAAGTCACTCACACGCTCACTCACTCGTACAATCACTAACTAACCAACTAACTAACCAACCAAGTCACTCACATGCTCACTCACTCGTACAATCACTAACCAACTAACTAACCAACCAACCAAGTCACTCACATGCTCACTCACTCGTACAATCACTAACTAACTAACCAACTAACGAACCAACCAAGTCACTCACACGCTCACTCACTCGTACAATCACTAACTAACCAACTAACGAACCAACCAAGTCACTCACACACTCACTCACTCGTACAATCACTAACTAACCAACTAACTAACCAACCAAGTCACTCACACGCTCACTCACTCGTACAATCACTAACCAACTAACTAACCAACCAAGTCACTCACACACTCACTCACTCGTATAATCACTAACTAACCAACTAACTAACCAACCAAGTCACTCACACGCTCACTCACTCGTACAATCACTAACCAACTAACTAACCAACCAACCAAGTCACTCACACGCTCACTCACTCGTACAATCACTAACCAACTAACTAACCAACCAACCAAGTCACTCACACGCTCACTCACTCGTACAATCACTAACTAACTAACCAACTAACGAACCAACCAAGTCACTCACACGCTCACTCACTCGTACAATCACTAACTAACCAACTAACTAACCAACCAAGTCACTCACATGCTCACTCACTCGTACAATCACTAACCAACTAACTAACCAACCAACCAAGTCACTCACATGCTCACTCACTCGTACAATCACTAACTAACTAACCAACTAACGAACCAACCAAGTCACTCACACGCTCACTCACTCGTACAATCACTAACTAACCAACTAACGAACCAACCAAGTCACTCACACACTCACTCACTCGTACAATCACTAACTAACCAACTAACTAACCAACCAAGTCACTCACACATTCACTCACTCGTACAATCACTAACTAACCAACTAACTAACCAACCAAGTCACTCACACGCTCACTCACTCGTACAATCACTAACTAACTAACCAACTAACGAACCAACCAAGTCTCTCACACGCTCACTCACTCATACAGTCACTAACTAACCAACTAACGAACCAACCAAGTCACTCACACGCTCACTCACTCGTACCATCACTAACTAACTAACCAACTAACTAACCAACCAAGTCACTCACACACTCACTCACTCGTACAATCACTAACTAACCAACTAACTAACCAACCAAGTCACTCACACATTCACTCACTCGTACAATCACTAACTAACCAACTAACTAACCAACCAAGTCACTCACACGCTCACTCACTCGTACAATCACTAACTAACTAACCAACTAACGAACCAACCAAGTCTCTCACACGCTCACTCACTCATACAGTCACTAACTAACCAACTAACGAACCAACCAAGTCACTCACACGCTCACTCACTCGTACCATCACTAACTAACTAACCAACTAACTAACCAACCAAGTCACTCACACACTCACTCACTCGTACAATCACTAACTAACCAACTAACTAACCAACCAAGTCACTCACACACACACTCACTCGTACAATCACTAACTAACCAACTAACTAACCAACCAAGTCACTCACACGCTCACTCACTCGTACAATCACTAACCAACTAACTAACCAACCAACCAAGTCACTCACACGCTCACTCACTCGTACAATCACTAACTAACTAACCAACTAACGAACCAACCAAGTCACTCACACGCTCACTCACTCGTACAATCACTAACTAACCAACTAACTAACCAACCAAGTCACTCACACGCTCACTCACTCGTACAATCACTAACTAACTAACTAACTAACCAACCAAGTCACTCACACGCTCACTCACTCGTACCATCACTAACTAACCAACTAACGAACCAACCAAGTCACTCACACACTCACTCACTCGTACAATCACTAACTAACCAACTAACTAACCAACCAAGTCACTCACACGCTCACTCACTCGTACAATCACTAACTAACTAACCAACTAACCAACCAACCAAGTCACTCACACACTCACTCACTCATACAGTCACTAACTAACCAACTAACGAACCAACCAAGTCACTCACACGCTCACTCACTCGTACAATCACTAACTAACCAACTAACTAACCAACCAAGTCACTCACACACTCACTCACTCGTACAATCACTAACTAACCAACTAACTAACCAACCAAGTCACTCACACGCTCACTCACTCGTACAATCACTTACTAACCAAGTCACTCACACACTCACTCACTCGTACAATCACTAACTAACTAACCAACTAACGAACCAACCAAGTCACTCACACACACACTCACTCGTACAATCACTAACTAACTAACCAACCAAGTCACTCACACACTCACTCACTCGTACAATCACTAACTAACTAACCAACCAAGTCACTCACACACTCAATCACTCGTACAATCACTAACTAACTAACCAACTAACTAACCAACCAAGTCACTCACACGCTCACTCACTCATACAATCACTAACTAACTAACCAACCAAGTCACTCACACGCTCACTCACTCGTACAATCACTAACTAACCAACCAAGTCACTCACACACTCACTCACTCGTACAATCACTAACTAACTAACCAACTAACGAACCAACCAAGTCACTCACACGCTCACTCACTCGTACAATCACTAACCAACTAACTAACCAACCAACCAAGTCACTCACACGCTCACTCACTCGTACAATCACTAACTAACTAACCAACTAACGAACCAACCAAGTCACTCACACGCTCACTCACTCGTACAATCACTAACTAACCAACTAACTAACCAACCAAGTCACTCACACGCTCACTCACTCGTACAATCACTAACTAACTAACTAACTAACCAACCAAGTCACTCACACGCTCACTCACTCGTACCATCACTAACTAACCAACTAACGAACCAACCAAGTCACTCACACACTCACTCACTCGTACAATCACTAACTAACCAACTAACTAACCAACCAAGTCACTCACACGCTCACTCACTCGTACAATCACTAACTAACTAACCAACTAACCAACCAACCAAGTCACTCACACACTCACTCACTCATACAGTCACTAACTAACCAACTAACGAACCAACCAAGTCACTCACACGCTCACTCACTCGTACAATCACTAACTAACCAACTAACTAACCAACCAAGTCACTCACACACTCACTCACTCGTACAATCACTAACTAACCAACTAACTAACCAACCAAGTCACTCACACGCTCACTCACTCGTACAATCACTTACTAACCAAGTCACTCACACACTCACTCACTCGTACAATCACTAACTAACTAACCAACTAACGAACCAACCAAGTCACTCACACACACACTCACTCGTACAATCACTAACTAACTAACCAACCAAGTCACTCACACACTCACTCACTCGTACAATCACTAACTAACTAACCAACCAAGTCACTCACACACTCAATCACTCGTACAATCACTAACTAACTAACCAACTAACTAACCAACCAAGTCACTCACACGCTCACTCACTCATACAATCACTAACTAACTAACCAACCAAGTCACTCACACGCTCACTCACTCGTACAATCACTAACTAACCAACCAAGTCACTCACACACTCACTCACTCGTACAATCACTAACTAACTAACCAACTAACGAACCAACCAAGTCACTCACACACTCACTCGTACAATCACTAACTAACTAACCAACTAACGAACCAACCAAGTCACTCACACACTCACTCACTCGTACAATCACTAACTAACCAAGTCACTCACACACTCACTCACTCGTACAATCACTAACTAACTAACCAACTAACGAACCAACCAAGTCACTCACACACTCACTCACTCATACAATCACTAACTAACTAACCAACTAACGAACCAACCAAGTCACTCACACACCCACTCACTCGTACAATCACTAACTAACTAACCAACTAACGAACCAACCAAGTCACTCACACACTTATACAATCACTAACTAACTAACCAACTAACGAACCAACCAAGTCACTCACACACTCACTCACTCATACAATCACTAACTAACCAACTAACGAACCAACCAAGTCACTCACACACACACTCACTCGTACCATCACTAACTAACTCACGAACCAACCAAGTCACTCACACACTCATTCATAAACTAGCTAACAAAATAAAGTTATAAAATCAAAGTGAATAAACAGCCTTATTTAGAACTGAACCGACCAGACCACACTAGACTAGACAAGACTAGACCAGATGAGTCTAGACCAGTCTAGACCAGACTAGAACAGGGGGCAGAATGGAACACAGTTAAGTGGATAAGCTATGCAAAAGTATCTGGCACCTGCCTTATTCAAAAAATAAAATAAAATAAATAAAACAAAGGAAATGTCACATTCAAATAAAAATGTTCCTCACTGAGTTCGATGTAGTCTCTTGACCCTCTCTCCTGCAGGTTTTCCAGAGTTTCGGCGAGAGCTGCCAGCCCTACCCTGCTTTCTGTAACACTTTTGCGATAGGCATTGGATTTTGACAGTAATGTGAAGTCCTGTTTTTTCTCTGCCCTCACTGCCATTTCGTATGCCTCTTTCTTCATCTCTCACAACACGCTCTGTATCAAACCCATATCACATTAATCAAAAGACGCTACACAGCACTGCACATTTTTGACATCCTTGATCAGCTGCTCTTTCAAATACGGACACAAGCCAAAACGTACAAGGTAAGCCGATTTTGTTGCATCACATGTAAACCGTTTGTCAGTCTCATTGTCTGGGAACGTCTTCTGGTGTGGATATGGAACATTTGGAAAACGGTGCGTGCACACACACACACACACACACACAGTCAAAATCAACACTCACTGACACTCACACACTAGGGGTGTAGTGGTCAACAGGAGACATTTACAAGTAGGCGTGGGAGAAAAAAAAACTGATACAGTGTAGTACTGTGATAAATTTTTTTGGCATTTTTTGATGGAGAAAAAAAAAAGAAACTACAGACTACTTTATATTCACACGCGTTCCTAAATACATTTTACAGTTCACACGCGTGTTACTAAATACATTTTACAGTTCACACACGTGTTCCTACATACATTTTACAGTTCACACACGTGTTCCTAAATACATTTTACAGTTCACACACATCTATATTTAGTCATAAATTTGAGTGAAACGCATGCACTGTCGAGCCCTGGATACACTCAGCTCACTGTTCGACTCCATTCACAATACTATGTTTACAGTTTCAGGGGTCAAAGCAAGGAAAACTTCTGTGCTTTGAATGTGTTCGGGGGTTACAAGAAAGAATGGAGGGAAGGGGAGTTCACGAAATAATTAAATTAATTAACTGAAAATGAACATGTTTATTACCACAACTGAAACAAATCACAAACAATAACAAACTGTGCAATAAGCAGTAGGTGATTTGTTATTTTTTAACAGGAGGGACGGCCCAACGTTCACTGACACTACAGAGTTATATAGGGGGATGGCACGTTAACAAGGGGGATGGATTTTGGTCATGTTGTTAACAAGGACAGCATCCCCCCTCATCCCCCTGTAAATCGGCTGATGGCAATAACAAACTGTGCAAAATGACCAAACGGCTGAGGTGCAGTGTCAGGGTGTCATGATTGGTCTGGGATTTTACGTGTTAAATCCTTCAGCTGATCTAAGCCACTCTGCTCCATTTACGCGTAACATGAAGCTTCGATGACGACTGAATGTGATTGAATACCTAGGCTACTGTTATACACTAAAAATGAACAAAACATACGCGCATAGTGTGTAGTAGTATGTAGTGTGTAGTAGTATATAGTGTGTAGTAGTATGTAGTGTGTAGTGTGTAGTAGTATGTAGTGTGTAGTAGTATATAGTGTGTAGTAGTATGTAGTGTGTAGTGTGTAGTAGTATGTAGTGTGTAGTAGTATATAGTGTGTAGTATGTAGTGTGTAGTGTGTAGTAGTATGTAGTATGTAGTGTGTATTAGTATGTAGTGTGTAGTATGTAGTGTGTAGTGTGTAGTAGTATGTAGTGTGTAGTGTGTAGTAGTATGTAGTGTGTAGTAGTATGTAGTGTGTAGTGTGTAGTAGTATGTAGTGTGTAGTAGTATGTAGTGTGTAGTGTGTAGTAGTATGTAGTGTGTAGTAGTATATAGTGTGTAGTATGTAGTATGTAGTGTGTAGTAGTATGTAGTGTGTAGTATGTAGTGTGTAGTAGTATGTAGTGTGTAGTATGTAGTGTGTAGTGTGTAGTAGTATGTAGTGTGTAGTAGTATGTAGTGTGTAGTGTGTAGTATGTAGTATGCCATTTCGGACACAGCCCCAGTCTTCCAGCAGCGTCAGTAAGCTCGCCTCTAGAGCTCCATTACACGATCCATCTCCACTACAACATAAGGAACTAACAGTAGACAATCGTATGGCAAAATCCATAAGTAGGCTAATGCAAATAAAATAACATGATGTAAAGAACATTATAACCTCATCGCCTACAGCCATAGCCTGTCTGAAATGGACATGGGGAGCCAAGCCTACGTTATCAGCATTCTAGTCAAAAGATGGATTAGGTGTTCAGGAATATTATGGCCTAATGAGGAATATTGGCTACATTCATACACCCAGTAGGCGATTTGTAGGGGGATGAGAGGGGATGCTATCCCCCTTATTAACCTGCCTTCCCCCTATATAGAGTAGAGTCAGTGACCACTGGGCCACCCCCCCGTTAAAAAAATAACTAATCTCCTACTGTATGTACCAGGTATATATGTATATGTGTATATATGTATATCTGTATATGTGTATATATGTATATGTGTATATGTATATATGTATATCTGTATATGTGTATATAGGTATATGTGTATATCTGTATATGTGTATATGTATATAGGTATATGTGTATATATGTATATGTGTATATATGTATATGTGTATATATGTGTATATATATATATGTGTGTGTGTGTGTGTGTGTATATATATATATATATATATATATATATATATATAGGTATATGTGCATATATGTATGTGTGTATATATGTATATGTGTATATATGTATATGTGTATATATGTATATGCGTATATGTGTATATGCGTATATGTGTATATATGTATATGTGTGTATATATATATATATATATATATATATATATATATATATATGTATATGCGTATATGTGTATATATGTATATAGGTATATGCGTATATATGTATATGCGTATATGTGTATATATGTATATATGTATATAGGTATATGTGCATATATGTATATAGGTATATATGTATATAGGTATATATGTATATGCGTATATGTGTATATATGTATATAGGTATATGTGTATATATGTATCGCCTGGTCGTGCGATTCTTAAGTCCCGTAACATCCCCCTCCCCATCAGATCTACACTGATCTCATACAGTGGCCTCTCTGGGATCCACTTGACGGAAATCCGTCATAACAACGGAGAACTTTAATCCCTGAACACAGACATAACCGACACTCATCAGTATACACTCAAATGCAATCAACACTCATCAGTATACACACAGACGCAATCAACACTCATCAGTATACACTCAAATACAATCAACACTCATCAGTATACACATAGACGCAATCAACACTCATTGATATACACACCGACGCAATCAACACTCATTAATCTACACTCAAACGCAATCAACACTCATCAGTATACACTCAAACGCAATCAACACTCACCAGTATACACAAAGACGCAATCAACACTCATTAATCTACACTCAAACGCAATCAACACTCATCAGTATACACACAGACGCAATCAACACTCACCAGTATACACAAAGACGCAATCAACACTCATTGATATACACACCGACGCAATCAACACTCATTAATACACACAGACGCAATCAACACTCACCAGTATACACAAAGACGCAATCAACACTCATTAATATACACACAGACGCAATCAACACATCAGTATACAGACAGACGCAATCAACACTCATCAGTATACACTCGCAATCAACACTCATCAGTATACACACAGACGCAATCAACACTCATTAATATACACACAGACGCAATCAACACATCAGTATACAGACAGACGCAATCAACACTCATCAGTATACACTCAAACACAATCAACACTCATCAGTATACACACAAACAATCGACACGCATTAACACGCACCTAGCAACAATCGACACGTATAAAACACAAACACAGTCACAAATGACACATTAACACACACACACACACAGTCACAGTCACAAATGACACGAATTAGAGCTGGACAATCCGGGGGGGGTATGACAATAACTTCACTTAATGAACCTGACTAGGAAAGGTCATAATAAACATATAGTCTAGTGTGTAGGGCTTTTGCCAGGTGCAGTACAGAGCTGGGCAGTGTACTGTGGTGTGACTGCTGTGTAAACACACAGCCAGGCTGCGTCATCTCCCGCACCCCGTCTCCTCTCCCTCACCCCGTCTCCTCTCCCGCAGGCGGGGACAATGCGATATGAATCCGATCACTTATTTTTAAACTTGAGGAAATAAGCTTTTATTTCAGCTGACGTTCATTCCTAGTCTTCTGTGTGGTTTCTCCAGTGGCATAGGGTGCCTGATTTACAGCTCTACAGCAGACTGTCACAATTTGACTTTGACAAAGCTTAATGGGCTACCTATGGTTGCTTAGCGACACTGGTTCAAAACACTCTTCTGCTGTTCAATCTGGTTTCACCATGTTGTCTACCATTCAAACTGGTTTCACCATGTTGTCTACCATTCAAACTGGTTTCACTATCTTTTCTACCATTCAAATTGGTTTCACTATGTTTTCTGCCATTCAAACTGGTTTCACTATGTTTTCTGCCATTCAAACTGATTTCACTATGTTTTCTGCCATTCAAACTGATTTCACTATGTTTTCTGCCATTCAAACTGGTTTCACTATGTTTTGTTTCATCCACTCTCTCATTGTGGCTTATTTTCCTTGGATGATCACTTCAAGTAATTTGAGTTAAGTCTCTCAAGCAAGGGTAGAAGAGACTAGAACCACAGACACTGTGCTGTGTACTGAGAGCACCTCTGGCTTCTGTTTCAAAAACGAGACACAATCCTACATGCCCTCCACATTATTCTTCATTTAAAGAAACCCAATCTTGAATAAATCAAATATTGGTTAAAAAGTCATCCAGCTCTGTTATCAACACTCAGACCTCATGAGAGCCGAGGGGTAACAGCTCATTTAAAGAAATACAGGATGTTCAACACAGCTTTGAAACTGAAGCAGTAAACTTACATATTTGGCAAAGAAGGATTTCTGCTCCTGTGGATTCTTTCCTTTTTTTTCCATCTCTTGTTCCATTCTCTCAATGAAACGCGCCGTCTCTGGGCTACAAGAGAGAGGGACCAGTTATGATTCACTCAGCCAGTGACCCGCACGGTTCATTACGGTTTACTTATGTGAGCGGTCAAAAACAGACACACGGTGCATTACGGTTTACTTATGTGAGCGGTCAAAAACAGACACACGGTGCATTACGGTTTACTTATGTGATTGGTCAAAAACAGACACGCGGTTCATTACGGTTTACTTATGTGAGCGGTCAAAAACAGACACACGGTGCATTACGGTTTACTTATGTGAGCGGTCAAAAACAGACACACGGTGCATTACGGTTTACTTATGTGAGCGGTCAAAAACAGACACACGGTGCATTACGGTTTACTTATGTGAGCGGTCAAAAACAGACACGCGGTTCATTACGGTTTACTTATGTGAGCGGTCAAAAACAGACACATGGTGCATTACGGTTTACTTATGTGAGCGGTCAAAAACAGACACACAGTGCATTACAGTTTACTTATGTGAGCGGTCAAAAACAGACACACGGTGCATTACGGTTTACTTATGTGAGCGGTCAAAAACAGACACACTGTGCATTACGGTTTACTTATGTGAGCGGTCAAAAACAGACACACGGTGCATTACGGTTTACTTATGTGAGCGGTCAAAAACAGACACACGGTGCATTACGGTTTACTTATGTGAGCGGTCAAAAACAGACACACGGTGCATTATGGTTTACTTATGTGAGCCATGAGAGCTAGCCGCTGCGAGTGACCTGAGGTGTGCGTCTAGTGTTGAGAGGAATATTGTCTGCTCATGTGTGTAAACTCACGCTGGTGCATTGACTGGTCCTATGATGCTTATGGTCGTATTAAATGCTTCCAGGTCAATTTCATCCTCCACCTCAGCGCCATGACAGGCACCCGGCAATGTTACTATGGAGACGCCGATGAGGTATCCACTGACGTCTGTGTGAAGGCTGATGACATCACTGAGGTGAGATTCTACCACAGAACACTGGGGGAGACAGGGGAGAAACACAATTACAGATAGACTGCCTGCTAGCAATTATAGCATGGATTTCCAACAAATAGGATGGAGTGATAATAATAGTGTATAAATGAGTATATAATGGGGATGATAACGATAATTATGAGCTACAGCCAAATGAGACAGATAAATGATAGATAATTTCAGCTTTGTGACACACTCACCGCTCGGACAAATGCAGTGAGATATCCCTCTGCCTGTCTCTCTGTCTGCCTGTCTGCCTGCAGAGAGACCCTGGGCACTCGGATTCTGTACAGCCCGTCCACTGCTGCCACGTCCTGTGTGTGAGTGGGAGAGAACATAATAAATCAGGCAGCCGATTAATCATAAACACGCTGTTCTTTCATCTCTCACCACACGCTCGGTATCAAACCATATTACATTCCACCGTTAATCATCACCTTCAGTCTATTCCTGTCCTCCTCCATCAGCTGGATCTGTGATAGAGACACACTGGTCTCTCTGCCGCCTCTCAGCTGTAAGGTGCCACGACCCCGAAAGCGAGGGACATCATCTGAGATGCATATGGTTAATGTTGAGTTACGGCTAACACGAGAAACGCTGCGTGTGCAAGCGAGTCAAACATAAAACACGCCTATTACGATATTCTAGTCGAGCCTCGGTGGGCTCAGTTTATGTCATTAATCTAATAAATAAACAGTTCCAGAATTAATGGTAAACAAATAAACAGCATTTTAAAGTTACCACGGCAAAGGCAGTTTGGTGTTCCAACACAGCGAAGGGTTTTAAAACAATGTTAACGAAACGTGCCAAAGGTCATGCGATACTTCATCCATCCTTTCCATTTGTTATTCTGCCCTGCGTACACCGAGCTATAATATAGCTTAACAGTACTATCCACAATAAGAGGCGATACATTCAACACTCACCCACTTCAAAAGAATGCTCCAGCGGTATGGAGAATCCGCTGAAGTCAGTGTCCATTCCGTCGCTTGACTGTGGAGACAGACACGTCCATCAGCTATGCTTGCAAGCCATGTTAACTGATGTCCACCACCGATTCACTAGCACTAGCTAGCAATGTTGCAAGTATTTAAATAACTCGCGACATACGGTGACAGCAACAAGCGCCATATCTTAAAGCTAGGGACTTCCAAGTCTAGCGTGTTCAATTCTCGTGGAACAGCTGATTTTGACATTAGAACAAATTTATGGCACTTGTGGCAGACTTGACTGCTAACGTTCTCTACATAGTGTTAGCTATCTGGCTGGCAATGCTAGGGCGCAATATGGTCGCACACTACAAATAAGCTATATTAACTGGATGTTCTGAACAGTTCTAGGAAATTCCACCATACGTTATACTTACCCTTCTACCATTATTACAGTCACCAAACTCTGTCCAAAACAGTAACGTTACTGTCGACAGAACAAAGAAGGTGTCAAGATATCTTGATCTTGCCAAAGCCATTTTATCAGTGCTACGAGCGTTTTGCGTGCACCGAGCAGTATAACGTTATGACGCATATGAGGTGCGACGCTCATTCGCGCGAGGTGGCTGAACTCAGTGTGATTCTATATTAAGTTGTTTTGCGTGTTTTTCTTATTCTGTGGTTTGAACAGAAGGAGGCGATACTGTATTTCAAATGATAGTATACTCCAATAATTTACAGTAGACTGTCAGAATTTTAACCGGTTAATATGAAAATCAACACGGTCGCCAAGAGTCGGGTTTCCCTTGTTTTATCGTCCCTTAATGCCTTTTTCGGATGTTATAGGAGGACAACCTTCAACAAAACCAAACTGTTCAGTTGCTCGATTACTCTTAGTGGGTAAATTTGATGTCGAAGTCTCAACCCCACAACACAGATCAGTGTCAAAAAGGTTTCTGGTTGGTTTTGATCCGTTTATTATCATTATCATGTCAAACATACCAGCAGACTTATACGAACAGCAATGTCACCAAACACATTCCATAAGATTTTTGTAAGTAAGATGGTGTGGACAGATCGCTGTTTGACTCTAGACACCTGGGCAATGTTGTATGTCCTTTGTCATTGTCCAAATCACATATTAGACTGAACTGGACACTTTAACTCTTGATCACGTGACTCATACATGCTCCTCCTGTGAAACTAATCTGCATCTGTTCCTGCTGCTCACTGTACATGCCGCTATTCTCCGTCACCCTCAGACAATGCTGCTGCCACGTGACCCTTTACAGCTATTATTAGATTCACTCCGTTGGGCCAGGGCAGGCTCCTGTCATGTGACTCATCGACTGACATTTCACTTTAATCAAGTGTAACTCCCCCCTTTGGTTATAGTAGTGTAAAAACAAACAAAATTCATTTAAGTTACAGTCGAACACAGGGCATGTCGCAACACTAAGCTACTGAGGACTGCTGGTCAGAGCATCACTGTTTCTCTCTCTCTCCAGTTCTAGTTAAAATATTAATAAGACATAGATTAACACAGGCAAACACACACACACCATACACCGCTGAGCCAAAACATTATGACCACCTGCCTAATACGCTGTGTGCCGCCAAAACAGCACCGACCCGCTGAGGCATGGACTCTCCAAGACCCCTGAAGGTGTCCTGTGGTATCTGGCACCAAAACACCAGCAGCAGATCCTTCAAGTTCTGTTCCTTGCAATTCCCTGATGGCAGTGGCCTCTTTCAGCAGGATAATGCGCCCTGCCACACTGCACACATTGTTTGGGAATGGTTTGAGGAACATGATGAAGTGTTCAAGGTGTCGCCCTGTCCTCCTGATTCTCCAGATCTCAATCCGATTGAGCGTCTGTGGGATGTGCTGGACCGGCAAGTCCGATCCACGACGGGTCCACCTTGCAACTTACAGGACCTGAAGGATCTGCTGGACATGGCATATCCAGCCGAACAGAGAATCTCAACAGTCTGTCATTTTCCCAGGAGGACTCAGTTTCTGTCATCTTCATTTACTTTGCTGGAATTAAATCTTGTTAGTTGAATTAAATCTGATTAATGAATCAGTTGAATCTTATTTTCAGACTTATTTTGTGTCTGTTTCAGTTTTTATTTACAGTGCAGGAAAGATATGTTTCATTCTCCACCCCACCTGTCATACACTGACCACATGTTCTCTGATCTCTGGGCAGACTGCATCTTTTGTGTCTGTTCTTTTCTTTGGCCAGTCAGGGGTCTCTGGGCTTGTTCTGGGTCAGAACTGGTCTCTGCTTTGTGCCTCATGTCAGGGGTCTCTGGGCTTGTTCTCTCTTATGGGCTGAATCTTTTATTGTAATTATCCCAATGCTCCATTTCTGTTTTTGTTTGTTGTTGTTTTTTTCATGCTGATTTGGCTTTGGTAACAGTGTTAGAATTGAATTGTTGTGTATTAGAACTTGATATTTAGCCTCTAAACAAGCTGAGAAAGGGGATTGGGTTTTAAGCTGAGGTCTTGGGTTCGAGTGCCTCCCACTCTTTCGTAGAGTTAATTGCGTTCTGCAGTTTAGGTGATCTTTTTTGATATTTAAAATTGATGGATATTGGCTGAATCCTGCCCTGCAAGTTCAAACTTTTCTCTGGAGTTTTAATCTATTTCTACACTTTCAATGTATGTCTTTCCTTCTCCCTCTTTCTTAAACACTCTCTCTTCCCCATTTAATGCTCTTCCCTATGTCCTGTATATCTCAAGTTGCAGGTGCTATAAATAACATGAGGTTGTATCTCTGTCCATCTCTCTGTCTGAGATTGTTCCTTCACCAGAGTGAAGTTGAGAGGAGTGTTCCCTGGTGTGGGAGGGTTATCAGTGTTCACCAGCAAGGCAAGATTAGCAGTATTTATGGGCACGGTAAAGTTTTCAGCACATTTCAGAGGCTGACGTTCCAACTGCAGCACAGGATAAAAGTAATGAGGATACACTTTTTTTTTTTTTTACACATTTTTATCTGAGGGACTTGAGTGAGAGGCAGCTGTTTGTTAAAATCAGTATTAACTTGTATTGTTATCAAGTCGCCCAAGCCCATGTTCATGCATCTGTGCCTGGACTGACTTTAATGTTTCTTTAGCCTCTTTTAGGCAAATCTGCAAATCAAATAATTGATTACAGCTCCAGTAGGATAATAGTGCAGATATCGGTGCAACCTTTAAAATGATGTGATTTAAAAGGTCATATATCTTGGGAGTGAGTGAAAGTGAACACAGACATCTAAGAAGCCAATGGTCAGCCACAGGGTCACTTAGAAACGCTTGACCTCTGACACCTCGATCAGCTGGTCAGGGGTGTAGACCTTATGTATGGGAGTAAATGGGCTGGAATGTTGTTTGAATAAGAGCATGCCAAACTTTTGGAGGAAAAAAACCCCCACATTAAGCTGTAATAGTCATGCTTTACACAGTGAAAGTGCAGCACCTCGGAGACTTGACCTACCACGTCCTCTCGTGTAAAGCATCAGTTACAGGCAGAGATTTGGATGTGTCTGACTGTCATTATACAGCCTGTCAATCAAGACATCACCCAGCACGTCAGTAAATTAGCCAGTGGTCGCTGTCCTGCCCTGATGAAGAAACGAACTAACAGGTTCACCCTGAGAGTCTCCCTCGTCACTATTGCACTAAAAGCTCTCTCTGTTCCCTGTGTCCTCCCCCCTGACCTCTCGCCGGTCCCCCTTTTTCTTCTGCGCCTTCTCTCTGGTCACTTTGTCTCCTCTTCTCTCCTCTGCCCTGTGTCTGCTCCTGCCTCCTCTCCTCAGCCCTCCCTTACTTAGACAACCTGGATTTTTTCAAGATCTCAAGTGACGCTTATTCCGTCAGACTCCGTCTCTCTGTCTTCTCCTCAACCCCCCCCCCCCCCCCCTCACCCTCTCACTCTTTCCTGAGGTGGGGGGGCATAAGTGTGAAGGGAGGAGAGGGAAATAAAAAGACATAAAGGAAGAAAGCCAGACTGAGTCTCAGATCAGAGAAGTGAGAGGAAAGACTAGTGGACAGACACACCACACACAGACATGCCTGAACCCAAGAAGTCTGGTAAGTGTGTATCACAGCCTACAGTCCACTGTTCCTTAGTCTTGCATTAGATTTGCTGGTCTGTCTACACCCACCTGTCTGTCTCGTAGACTGTCATCATATTCTTTAGTGATGGTGTGATTGTACAATGTTCTTTTTCCTATGTGAAGTGTAGCTATTATTTTTGATCATGAGTTCACTCTCATTGCTTTGTTAAAAATATTGTGCGTGACCTGTTGATAGCAGAGAACTGAAGAGTAGCATGTCTTGGAGGAGATGTTCATTCACAGCGTGTGTGTGTTCTGGAACATTATCATGCCATTGCATGGCGAACAGTGACAGGAGAAGTTACTCTGACACAGTGACAGTGACAGTGACAGGTACAGGTACAGGACTGACACAGTGACAGGACTGGTACAGCGACTGTGACAGGACTGACACAGTGACAGTGACAGTGACAGGACTGACACAGTGACAGTGACAGTGACAGGACTGACACAGTGACAGGACTGACATAGTGACAGGACTGACATAGTGACAGTGACAGTGACAATGACAGGACTGACACAGTGACAGGACTGACACAGTGACAGTGACAGGACTGATACAGTGACAGCGACAGGACTGACACAGTGACAGTGACAGGACTGACACAGTGACAGTGACAGTGACAGGACTGACATAATGACAGGACTGGCACAGTGACAGTGACAGTGACAGGACTGACATAGTGATAGTGACAGGTGACAACCTTTTGGTCGTTCTGATTTTAATGTGTGTTCATTATGTGTCTGAATAGAGGCTAAAGAAATATATTGCATTACTGACACAAATAAGTCACTGTCCAGAGAAAACTGTTTCAGTGTGAGGCCTAAGGAGATTACCATCGAAACCCTTATAAATCAAACAGACAAAACTGTATGAATTCTCATTTAGACCATCATGAACGAGCTGAGGTTGACACCTGTCCGACACTCTGCTGATATGTGGCCTTAACTTACAGAGGTTGCTGTACTGATTGATTGAATGACTGATTTAGACTCTCCTTCCCGGGATGTGACAGTCCGGTATTAATCGTTGCAGTCCGTGTAAAATGAAAAATGAGAAAACGCTGTCATTCCATTCGGGTCGGCAGCTGCCGCAGCTGCTGGTACTCTGTAAGGATTTGTGACGACACTGATGGCCCGTCGGGCAGCAGTGGCTGGATGTTCTCATGTTTGGAGTATGCTGACCAAAATCATCATTGTACATGCATGAGCAGAGAGTCTAAGGTTAGAACCTCGATCTGCTGACAGCCTCTTTCCACTGGATGCTTCAGTGCAACAGTAATTCCCTCTGCCTCTGTCATAGGATGTAGTTAACAGTTTCTGTTCTCTTACTCTGTATTTCCTCTAAATGAATGTTTTTGCTGCATTTTCTGCTTTTTAAGAAGAGGAATAATAATGAGAAACTGGGTCCTCCCTTTCTGAATTTATTTCTGTCATTTAAATACTTCTTTTGAAGGCATGTGTCTGTGAAAAGTTTGGGTGTAAAAAAAAGAGGACCGGTATGCTTTTTGGAGAGAGTGATTGTGCCCTGGCAGTGGTTGAAGGCCGTTTAAGTCTCGACTTGACTGGTTGAGTGGAGAGCAGTCAATAATATAGGACAGTGAAATGTTGGCGTGGGCAAATGTTTGTGGATCATTACTGTTAGTGTCAGTGAAATTTATTGCAGGTATGCAGCGATGTTTGTTTGGCTCGTGACAGTGTCTGAAATACAGCCGTCTTCCTTTTCAACAGTTGCTGTATGACCGTATAAATCTCCTGGCTGAATGAAATCTGAGAGAGATAGACTAAAACAAGAAAGAGAGAGAAGGGGGAAGGAGAGCAGTAGAACAGAGGAACAGACCCTTGAGTTGAAAGATAAGAGGGACAAATTGAGATGTGTCAGTCTGCCTGTCTGTCCACCCTGCCCAGCCTGTCTGTCCACCCTGCCCAGCCCGTCTGCCTCTGCTTTACCCCACTCACACTCTGCTTTACCCCACTCACACTCTGCTTTACCCCACTCACACTCTGCTTTACTCCACTCACACTCTGCTTTACCCCACTCACACTCTGCTTTACCCCACTCACACTCTGCTTTACCCCACTCACACTCTGGTTTACCCCACTCACACTCTGCTTTACCCCATTCACACTCTGGTTTACCCCACTCACACTCTGCTTTACCCCACTCACACTCTGCTTTACTCCACTCACACTCTGCTTTACCCCACTCACACTCTGCTTTACCCCACTCACACTCTGGTTTACCCCACTCACACTCTGCTTTACCCCACTCACACTCTGCTTTACCCCACTCCCACTCTGCTTTACCCCACTCACACTCTGCTTTACCCCACTCACACTCTGCTTTACTCCACTCACACTCTGGTTGCTCTCTCTGATATTCACTCTCTCTGATATTCACTATCGACTCAACATTTCTCCATGCTCTGCTCCCTGGTTCTATGCTCCCTCTCCCCAGTTTAACTCAACCCCGTGTTATTACCGTGACACTGACTGACTGTCACATCATCATTCCCATAACACTCACTGTCACATCATCATTCCCATCAAACTCACTGTCACATCATCATTCCCATAACACTCACAGGTCACTGTCATCATTACCATAACACTCGCTGTCACTGTCACATCATCATTCCCATAACACTCGCTGTCACTGTCACATCATCATTCCCATAACACTCACTGTCACTGTCATCATTCCCATAACGCTCACTGTCACATCATCATTCCCATAACACTCACTGTCACTGTCACATCATCATTCCTATAACACTCACTGTCACTGTCATCATTCCCATAACACTCACTGTCACATCATCATTCCCATAACACTCACTGTCACATCATCATTCCCATAACGCTCACTGTCACTGTCATATCATCATTCCCATAACACTCACTGTCACATCATCATTCCCATAACACTCACTGTCACTGTCACATCACCATTCCCATAACACTCACTGTCACATCATCATTCCCATAACGCTCACTGTCACTGTCATATCATCATTCCCATAACACTCACTGTCACATCATCATTCCCATAACACTCATTGTCACTGTCACTGTCATCATTCCCATAACACTAACTGTCACATCATCATTCCCATAACACTCATTGTCACTGTCACATCACCATTCCCATAACACTAACTGTCACTGTCACTGTCATCATTCCCATAACACTCATTGTCACTGTCATCATTCCCATAACACTCACTGTCACTGTCATATCATCATTCCCATAACACTCACTGTCACTGTCATATCATCATTCTCATAACACTCACTGTCACTGTCATCATTCCCATAACACTCACTGTCACATCATCATTCCCATAACATTCACTGTCACTGTCACATCATCATTCCCATAACGTTCACTGTCACTGTCACATCATCATTCCCATAACACTCACTGTCACATCATCATTCCCATAACACTCACTGTCACATCATCATTCCCATAACGCTCACTATCACTGTCATTATTCCCATAACACTCACTGTCACATCATCATTCCCATAGCACTCACTGCCACTGTCACATCATCATTCCCATAACACTCACTGTCACTGTCACATCATCATTCCCATAACACTCACTGTCACTGTCATCATTCCCATAACACTCACTGTCACATCATCATTCCCATAACACTCACTGTCACATCATCATTCCCATAGCACTCACTGTCACTGTCACATCATCATTCCCATAACACTCACTGCCCCTGTGTCTCTCTCTCTCTCTCTCTCTCTCTCTCTCTCTCTCTCTCTCTCTGTCTCTCTCACACACAAGCATAAACATAGTCATTCTCTCTACTTCTTTCCCTCTCAACCTCCCAAAGCACCCAGAGATCATATAACCTCCTGTTCCATGGTGAGCGGTCTCTCTGTAATGATGAATTCAGCGTGTCCTCAAACACGCTTCCCTAATAAACAACATCAGAAATAGTTCTGTGGTTTTGGATAGATGACAAACACTCTCCTGACAGCTCAGCATCCATACCCCAGTCATGACAGCCTGATCCTTCCAGTTTTTGAACTGAAAGAGGGGTGATTTTTTTCTGGGCATTTAAGAGCTACATGGTTATGGTGTCTGGTGATCAGATTGACAGATGAATGCATGACTCAGGACCAGACCAGTGGCTGAGTGCATAGACACGGCTGAATGAATTCTCCAGCATTGTACCAGTGGTCTTGATGGCTCTCCACCCCAGAGGTGTCCATTTCATCACACTATATTTACCTAATGGTTCTCATATGCCTGTGTCCATAATCAGACTTTTCCCAAATTTAGAATTCACCATAAAAAGACCTTGTAATGTAAAAAGATGCATTGGTTGGCTTTGGTGTGTATGTGAGGAACATGAAAAAGATGCACAGGTTGGCTTTGGTGTGTATGTGAGGAACAGTAAAGAGATGCATTGGTTGGCTTTGGTGTGTATGTGAGGAACATGAAAGAGATGCATTGGTTGGCTTTGGTGTGTATGTGAGGAACAGTAAAGAGATGCATTGGTTGGCTTTGGTGTGTATGTGAGGAACATGAAAGAGATGCATTGGTTGGCTTTGGTGTGTATGTGAGGAACAGTAAAGAGATGCATTGGTTGGCTTTGGTGTGTATGTGAGGAACAGTAAAAAGATGCACAGGTTGGCTTTGGTGTGTATGTGAGGAACAGTAAAGAGATGCATTGGTTGGCTTTGGTGTGTATGTGAGGAACAGTAAAAAGATGCATTGGTTGGCTTTGGTGTGTATGTGAGGAACAGTAAAGAGATGCATTGGTTGGCTTTGGTGTGTATGTGAGGAACATGAAAAAGATGCATTGGTTGGCTTTGGTGTGTATGTGAGGAACAGTAAAGAGATGCATTGGTTGGCTTTGGTGTGTATGTGAGGAACAGTAAAGAGATGCATTGGTTGGCTTTGGTGTGTATGTGAGGAACAGTAAAGAGATGCATTGGTTGGCTTTGGTGTGTATGTGAGGAACAGTAAAGAGATGCATTGGTTGGCTTTGGTGTGTATGTGAGGAACAGTAAAGAGATGCATTGGTTGGCTTTGGTGTGTATGTGAGGAACAGTAAAAAGATGCATTGGTTGGCTTTGGTGTGTATGTGAGGAACATGAAAAAGATGCATTGGTTGGCTTTGGTGTGTATGTGAGGAACAGTAAAGAGATGCATTGGTTGGCTTTGGTGTGTATGTGAGGAACAGTAAAGAGATGCATTGGTTGGCTTTGGTGTGCATCTTAGAAACACTGAATCAGTCTCATGCATTTAGACTGAGGCTGCCTTACGATAAAAAAAAAAAAAAAAACAGGGAAAAACAAAACCACCTCCAAAATATCTCCCCCCTCCCTCTCTGAGTGTGACACTGATTAATTAGTGTCTTAGGGAGTCACAGCTGTGGAATGCTGTGGTCTGCTGGACTCTTTTCTGAAGCAACTAGAGTGTCAGGGTTTTAATCAAAGTACAGACTCAGCAAATACTGTCCTTAATCAGCTACCTACCCTTCAACAAAAAACCAACTCGCTTACCAAGAACCTCGCAGTCTCTTCATTTAAACATGCAGAAAATGGAAAAAGTACACTCCCTTGGTGAAATGTTTGGTTTAATGTGTCTCTACTCACAGCATCATGTGATAATGTTGCCCACAGACCTTCACATGCCTCTACGCATATACAGTCAGATGTGTCACACACACACACACACACACACACACACACACACACACACACACACAGCCTCATGATCACTCAGCCACTAGCCCAGGGTAGCATTACCTCACACCCTCCTGCATGCAATAGCCTTATGACAGATTACTCACAGACACACCGTGGCATAGACAGGTCACAGGTCACCGTGGCATAGACAGGTCACAGTCAGAGTTTGAGTGAATATTAACCATTTACTAGGCCCATATAAGAAAGTTGGTAGCATGCTGTGAGCATTGAGTCCGTGTTTGACTATGTTCAGTTACACAAGGACTAATCTGTTCGCCCTCACATAAGCATAGGTCTCTCACTGTAGATGACACCTTGGTACCGCTTGGCTTAAAGGTAGAAACTTCATCAGAGGTGTGGTGATTTACTGCAGATGTATTAAAACATTCTGTGGGGGAGATGGCTTAAGTGTACCCGGACTTTGTCAGCAGCGTTGCTCCCCCAGTTGTCCATCATTACGTGGACAGACTCCGTTAGATGCAGGCTGAGCCCTCATATGGACACATGCCAACGAAACCACATGCCCCTGATGCCAACCACACACTCTGCAATGACAAATATAGCACTATGCATCATGACCTGAATGTAACCATAAGAGAAATTCATCAGTTTTGTTGTGTCAACACCGAGCATTAACGAGAGGTATAAAGCATCACCATGACACCCAGTAAAATGCCCCCCCCACCCAACCCAAAAAACACTCTACCATTCATAGTACAACATTTCACTGCTGAACTTCATTATTACATGATTAATCGTGTAAGTATTTGAAAGCGATAAAAAATGTCTTGCTCTTGCGTTAATCCAAATGCTGATGTGACACGGAACAGAGAGAGGAATGGACAGTGGTAAAGCTGCTTGCCGGGATCTCAACATGGACATGAAACTACAGAATGGTCCGGACTTCTTCTCACGTGTGTGTGTGTGTGTGTACCACATTTTTGCGTTGTTGTGTAGACAAAATGTCTCTGTGATACTCGAAACATCCAACAAGTAGCGGTTTTATGGGAACATTTGCAGGTCCTCATGACTTTAATTAGTTTTTTTTAATTAGATATTGTTGTCACTGGTCAAAATGCATATAGAGCAAAACATATAGAGTATATAGAGCATATAGAGTCTTTGGTTAGGGCTAGGGGCAGGGTAAGAGTTAGATAATTATTCTTTACTTACAGTGTAGTGGCAGTCAATGAAGTATCCCCACTGAGATATGAACACAAACGTGTGTGTGTGTGTGTGTGTGTGTGTGTGTGTGTGAGTTTGACACGTCTGACTGTATATGTGTAGAGGCATGTGAAGGTCTGTGGGCAACATTATCACATGATGCTGTGAGTAGAGACACTATCGCAGGACCAGGTAGGACCTAGTTAACACATCTAGAGCAGTCACAGTAGACATGAGAAAGCATTCAGTCCTATTGGCTGCTGCTCAGGCAGCTTCCTCAAATCACGCTCTGCAGAAAGGAAACGCCTCAAACATATCCGGCAGCTCTTCCCTCATTGGCTTATGGCTTCCCCGACAGAAGGCAGCTTCAAATCAGATCCATCCTAACAGGTGTTGGCATTAAACCTTCAAATGAGATCCATCCTAACAGGTGTAGGCATTAAACCTTCTGTAAACCATGTTACTATAGCAGTAAGTATTTTCAGTAGATAAAACTTAAGAGATGTTTTTTTCGTGTTTACCTCAGTGGAGTTTGGCTGCTTTGACTGAGGTAGCAATGACCCAGTGACTGAAGGAAATGCCAGTGGAGATTAACCAAAAGAACATTCCACAGAGGTTACACCGCACAAGACAGAGACACACAGGGCAATAGAGATACACAGGGCAAGAGAGATACAGACAGAGCGAGACAGAACCACACAGGGCAAGAGAGATACAGACAGAGCGAGACAGAGACACACAGGGCAATAGAGAGATGCAAAGAGGAGGACAGAGGCACACAGATCAAGAGAGAGTCAGAGAGTGCGTGATGAGAATAGAAGGTTAATGATGAGACAAACAGTTGAAATGTTGGTTTGTGAGTTGATTTAAGTCTCTGCTGGTCAGATTTTTCTCTCAGTCTGAATGTAGAGAAAAGGCCTGACAGTTATTTCCTCTGAATTAAGCATCAAATTTTCAAAAGAGGAGGATGATGCATAGACATGAATGATGACACATCTGAAATAGATTACGAATGACCAGAACAGTATTCTCCATGTTTGGATAAAACTGAAGCATGTTTGGAACAAAGACACTGGCATATCCTATGCATATAAAATTAATCAGAAGAATGAAGGATACACGTTTATTTGAGAGATATGCGTTTATTTGAGAGATATGTGTTTATTTGAGAGATACACGTTTATTTGAGAGATACGTGTTTATTTGAGAGATTATTTGGCTTGAAGCACATACACAGAACGAGACCTGTGGGGAGCTGATTAAATGGCTCATTTGTTTATCACCTCACCTCTGACCTGTCTGTCACCTCACCTCTGACCTATTTATCACCTCACCTCTGACCTGTCTATCACCTCACCCCTGAACCTGTCTGTCACCTCACCTCTGACCTGTCTATCACCTCACCTCTGAACCTGTCTGTCACCTCACCTTTGACCTGTCTGTCACCTCAACTCTGACCTGTCTATCACTTCACCTCTGAACCTGTCTGTCACCTCACCTCTGACCTGTTTTTGTCTGAACCATGATGTGCACTGTTTTTCTGATGCTATTTTCACACAGTGTTAAAATGTTTGTTGTCATGGCAATGAGCAAGGGAAAATAAGTTCAAAAGTATGAGGGGAAAAACAACAGGAAATAACAGGGTTTACAGAGAAGGACTGTGTCAGAGGACACGCACACTCAGTGACTCTACATCTCTGTACATTAACCTTTTAGCATTAGCACCAGGAGTCCTGGCCGCACGTGACTCCTCTTCTTACTTATCACCTTACAGAGAGCCGGGGAGCTCTCTCTCTCTCCCTCTCTCTCCCTCTCTCTCTCTCTCCCTCTCTCCCTCTCTCCCTCTCTCTCTCTCTCTCTCCCTCTCTCTCTCTCTCCCTCTCTCCCTCTCTCTCTCTCTCTCTCTCTCTCTCTCCCTCTCTCTCTCTCCCTCCTTCTCTCTCTCTATCTCTCCCTCTCTCTCTCCCACTCTCTCTCCCTCTCTCTTTCTCTCTCTCTCTCTCTCTCTCTCTCACTCTCTCTCACTCTATCTCTCCCTCCCTCTCTCTCTCTCCCTCTCTCTCACACTCTCTCTCTCTCTCTCTTTCTCTCTCTCTCTCTCTCTCTCTCTCTCTCTCTTTCTCTCTCTATCTCTCTCTCCATCTATCCCTCTCTCTCACTCTATCTCTCTCCCTCTCTCTCTCTCTCTCCCTCTCTCTCTCTCTCTCTATCTGTGTGTGTGTGTGTGTTCAATATACACAAACACACAGTCCCATGATTGAAAGTGCGCTGACAGATTGTAACCAGAGAGGATCTTGGGTGCGGCGGTTGGTTTAGGAGATCCCAGGCTTGGGTGTGACACACAATCACCTGTGAAACCACTTTTTAATAGCACCAGTCTAAGTTAGGCTTGGATCTCAAAGGATCACACTTTGCTGACTTAACAGATTTTTTTTTTTTTTGCAGAGAGACCAAAGCTGTGTGAATAGGAGTTGAAAAGAGCTGTAGATGATTTAGTGGTGCTTGTCTTAGCTGTGGGCAGATGAGTGATGAGAGAATGGAGAGACCAGGGTTTCCATAGCAACTGTATGCCTCTTATGTGTTGGTGCTGTTGGCAGTGCCACAGACAAGAAGACATAACAAGGAGCCATAAAGAGTCATAAAGAGTCATAAAGAGTCATAAGGAGTCATAAAGAGTCATAAGGAGTCATAAGGAGTCATAAAGAGTCATAAGGAGTCATAAAGAGTAACTATTTTACAGAAACAGACAGATCACTAATTCCTGCTGAACAAATGACGATGTGCTCTGTTATATTTTATCCCCACATCCAAAGCTAAACGTCCCAGAGAAAGAGCTGGAAGCACATCACCTCAGGACACCTCATCAGGCCAAGGGTTACACAGGTCTGCTCACACACTGAGACAAACGGCTATAAAGTTACAGCAAATTTTAACAGTTCAGTAAAATGACTGTTTTATAGTTGTACATGATTCTACTGTGCAGTACAATGCACTGTGTAGTGACTGGTTTATTTACAGTAAAATACTGGAGCATTCATTGCATTCTGGCCTTCGTGCAGAGGAGCATTAGAGAATCGTGGAGAGAAAATATAAGCGAGAAACAGATCTCAGGACTTGCCCTTTTGACTTTATTCCAGAAAAACACTTTTTGACCTTATTCTCAAAATTTTAAGTTGAATCTAAAAATGCAGTAGTTTTATTCTCTTCAGGTACTCTTCTGGTGTGGTATCAAAAACGCTAGTGTCTCCACCTCAGAGTGCTGGGTTTGATTCTCAGTAACTGAGCTTCTACAGAGAGACAAATGGTGTTGGGAAGATGACAGGTGCTGGTCTCTCTGCTGCAGAGCTGGGCGTATCCAGGGAGTGTAGTGGGAACCTGTGTGTATGCTTTAACTTTAGACTATTGTAACTAGTACTATTTAAAACTATTTAAAAGTAGAGTAGAGTACTGAAAAATATGATTTTGCATAAGAATTTGTGTACAAATATAACCTGCATACAAATATAACCTGCATTCAAATGTAATTTGCATTCAAATGTAATTTGCATACTACCCAGGAAAAGTAATGTACTGTAATTCATTTACAGTCAGTTACAGTTATTTACTGTTTATATTTTTTTGTCAGTAAATTACTGTAAAATCTATAAGACTTTACACCATAGATGCAGACATCTCCACAGCTTCTAAACCATATAATGGTTCTTATCCTGTCATGGATTCAGTGCCTCTCAGAAGAATGAATGGGTTACCAGCCTAAACAGGGTCACAGCGGGTCCCAGTGATAGCAGTTAGCACCTGATACCTTCCATCTTTTTCAGTTTCCATTTGAAGGTTAAAATGCCTTCATTGCCCTGTTCCTCCTTCCTTTTACGGGCTTGGAGCGCCCGCACGGCCCGGGGCACTGGAATATGGCCACTGGCTGCATCACTCCTCTGAGACCTCAGACATGTTTGAGACACAAGGCCAGGAACACAGGATCCCGTCAACAGACGGCAGTCGGAAAGACAAACCTTTATCAAAAATAGAGGTGTCACCCTCGAGGTATGTTAGGGGCAACCATATGCTGAGGGCTTGATCACGCAACACGACCCCCAAAGGCCAAGGCCAAGTTCGGTATCTGATATCCTGAAACACAGGCTGGCCTGGGCAGCTCTGCCTTGACCTTCATGAGCCATGGGACAGATCTGTTGTGAGGATGGGAAGGAGAGAGCAGGCTGAGGGTGAAAGAGATGAAGGTGATGCTGGCGTCTGAAACAGGCCACAGGCTGGTGGAGAGCTGATCACCCCAGTGGCTGACCTGAGAACAGACTGAGGGTCAAGAGAAGGCAGCAGATATAATGCGTTTCTCTGTCCACTTAACCCCACGGTTCTGGTTTATACAGCAGTTTTGGAGATGAGTCATGAACCATTTTTTAAGTTGTGTGATGTGAATTTATTTCCTTTCAGAGGAGTTACAGTGCAGTATATAGGAAAGGTTGTCTTGGTGACTGTTTCCATGGTATTGTTTTCATGCTTTCAAATAAATGATATCTCACTCTTCATGATCTTAGGCAATCTGTCTACTCAATGCATCCACATCTCTAAATCTGTTTTCAAACCTATGCTGGTCAAAGCATTTTGGTTCTGCTTGATTGTCTGGCTGGTTCACTGCCTTTACCACCTCACAGTCTTCAGCATACACAGCTGCTTTCACACAGGGGTCTGTGAACAGTGGAAGACAGTGCCAACACTGTTCCTTACACTACTCTGCACAGTATCATCAACAAACTGGCATAAATGAAGTATGAATCAGATTATATTGTTCAGTGCTCTTTCTCAACAAACAGTTTCCCCTTTAACAGACACTGTAAACCCGGGATGAATTGTATTTCCACGTATAGCTGACAGGGCTGTTCCATAGCCTCTCTTTTATGCTATAAATGACCTAATACAAAATCATATCTTTTTTTTCAACAGACAAAAAGGCACCAGCGCCCCCTAAAGGTGAGTTCTCTTAAATCACACTGACTGACAGAGAGAAGTCCTGGTTTTATTATTTAAGTTTTTTCTGATGAACGGAGGAGTCGGTGTCCTTTGGGACAGGTCACTGATAACTCCACCTTCCCAGCCTCACCATCCCTTCCTCTGTGAGATGAGTTCACATGCTGAAACACACACTCCCTGCAGCAGTGCAGCATACATTTTGATAATATGATTTTGTTTTTCCTTTTGTGTTGCAGATAAACCAGCTGAGGGTGAGTATCTCCTCATCTCTCTGTGTGTGTGTATGCATCAGTCCTGTGTGTCTGTTTGCTCTGAATGCAGAATGAATGTAGCCATAAGTCGTTTAATTCCTCATTCAGTGTCAGAATTGAACAGCACTTTGTGTAGGCAAGCAGGTGTTTGCTGAACCTCACTCCAGTAGTTTCATGTCAAACCCGCCTGTGTTTAAAGCACTGATAACTAGTCAGATGGATGGGACTGGAGGCAGGTGAGGGCTAGCTGTGCATAGAGGTCTGATAAATATACACGTCATACACATCCATGGTTTATGCAGTGGTGCACGGCCAGTAGCCAGTGCCCTGATAGGTCTGTGAAGATTCGTGTGTAGAGGCCTGACTACTCCCTGTGATGCTCTCTTACTCTTTTCCTCTGATTCTCAGATCAGTGGCTGTTTGAAGCATTAGAGACAAAAGCAGAACTGAGATAAACACAGGTGGAATTAAGGTCTTGTCCTTTGTGACTGTCACTTCCGTACAGTTTTATGAAGTAATGGACGTCTGCCCTTTGACTGGTATACACTGATGCTGACTGACTGCATATTCAAATCCTACAGCTTCAAACACTCTGAACTTCTTCATTTCACAATGTTAACAGAGCATGAAACATTAGAGACAAACTTTGAGCGGAGGTAAAAACAGTTGAAGCAGTTGAAAATGATTAAGGACTTGGTTAAGGTACGTGGTGCGTCTAAGTTATAAATACTTTGTGCCAAAATAATGCTGTTGAGTTTTGGCTTCCTCTTACATCTGATCTGCCAAATAGCCAACACTGGCTAGCTATCACTGTTAGCTAACTGTTTGCAAGCCACAGCTGCAGTGTATTGTTAACATCAGCTTGTTTGGTCCAGGAAACTGACTATCATGCTTCTTTGGCTATCTATAGCAGCAGCAAACAAGCTAGCAATTTTTTTTCTTAGAAACATCTTGCTAACAATAACATTTTTGATAACAGCTAAATACAGATTTATTATTAACTAGTGATAGGAATAAATTAAATAATTCAAGTTTGATTCATGGGAGGCAAACTCAAATCCTGCAAAATCCAACAGTCCACACAATGGGGAGTGCACCTGTCCATCACAACTTAATGCTCCTCTTGCACCAGTAGAAAGGCCTCTGGCATCTTTCTTTCTCTCTTTTGTTTCAGTGGGATATTTATGGGTTTATTTTAATAGCTGTGAAAGGAGTTTGTTCAGTGTTGTGAATGTTTGCTGTATATAGGTGTCTTCTGTGTGTTTGAGTGTGGAATCTTTATTGGAACATTATTTCTTTTTCTGTGAGGTTTAGTGCTATGCTGTGCGCTGAATATGTGTCTCCATAATGCTTTCTGCGCGCTTTACTGACATGTTTACATACCACTTCTAGCATCCGATGCCCCGCCCGACGCAGAGGGTAAGCGCTTTCCACACCTCTCCACCAAATACAGAGAGCGTAGTGCAAATATCTATTACCTGTGTCTCTACAAACAGAGACTAGTGCAAATATCTATTACCTGTGTCTCCACAAACAGAGCGTAGTGCAAATATCTATTACCTGTGTCTCCACAAACAGAGCGTAGTGCAAATATCTATTACCTGTGTCTCTACAAACAGAGACTAGTGCAAATATCTATTACCTGTGTCTCTACAAACAGAGAGTAGTGCAAATATCTGTTACCTGTGTCTCTACAAACAGAAAGTAGTGCAAACATCTGTTACCTGTGTCTCTACAAACAGAGGGTAGTGCAAACATCTGTTACCTGTGTCTCTACAAACAGAGGGTAGTGCAAACATCTGTTACCTGTGTCTCTACAAACAGAAAGTAGTGAAAATATCTATTAAAATATCTAAGATAGCTATTAAAATATCTGTGCTCACAAACGGAGAGCAGTAGCTGTGCTTGTCTGTTCATAGGTGTTGATGAGTTTTGACACAGGTAACGTTCTCTAATGTTTTTGCGTGCCCTGAGATGACTCTTACGTGGTTTAATGACACACTGACGTGGTATTTTAGAGGCAGAGCCGCGGACTGAGGAGGGTAAGGAGTCTTTATTCAGTCTCTACATGCATTGTCGCTTTGTCCTAACTGAACACATTTTAGTGGTGTGATTCCCATAGAAATGATAAGAATGCTGATGAAAGACTTTGCATTATGGACTTGAGGCAGAGTGATTTACAGTGATCAAACTTTAATTCACCACTGCAGTGCAGACCTGCATCACTGAACAAAAAAGACACCTAAACACATTACACTATATACGTGGACATGAGCTGTTTTACAATGATCTCATTTTAATGTTTATGGATATTTATATTCAGAGATATTTAACATTTTATTAAATTATAAATATGGATATATGTCTATTAATGCTGTATTTTTTGAAGGCAGCAATACTTTCTTGGCATATTAAACATATTACTTTTGAACCAACACTCATCACAAAATATTTAGATGTCCATTGTTTGTTGAACACTCGACATTTCAGAGTCCATTTTGCTCTTCTTTGATGCATTCTGCTCCATTCAACTGATCGTTTCACATCCACTAATGTTATGAGCCTGTCACTTGAGGATTGTGAGGAAGAGTCCATTTTGGGCCTTTAGCCCAATTTTAACTGTAGACAGCGCCCTCTGCTGGATTCACGTTAATAGCAGTACAGACTCGCCATACACAACACAGCATTTTCTTTTGTGGTTTTTCCCTCGAAGCTGTCGCGGGCCAGGATAAAACCGTATGCGGACCAGTTCTGGCCCGCGGGCTGTTTGTTGCCCACGTGTGCTTCATACTGTACTTTTACAAATGAAACAGCCCTGCTGTTCATGCTGAGAGCTTTTAATGGTACAACAGCAGCAATAATAATAAAAGTAATAATAATAATAATAATAACTGACATGTGCTCATTAACAGAGGCACAGCTGGCTGTGGAGGGTAAGGGCTTTCAGTGCTTTGCTGATATTTCTCATTTATTCTGCACATATTGCATAGTCCACATACTGCTATTACTACATAGTCTACTTCTCTATACTACATACTGCTATCACTACATAATCTGCTTCTCTATACTACATACTGCTATCACTACATAGTCTGCTTCTCTATACTACATACTGCTATTACTACAGTGTCTGCTTCTCTATACTACATACTGCTATTACTACATAGTCTACTTCTCTATACTACATACTGCTATCACTACATAGTCTGCTTCTCCACACTACATACTGCTATTACTACAGTGTCTGCTTCTCCACACTACATACTGCTATTACTACATAGTCTGCTTCTCCACACTACATACTGCTATCACTACATAGTCTGCTTCTCTATACTACATACTGCTATCACTACATAGTCTGCTTCTCTATACTACATACTGCTATCACTACATAGTCTGCTTCTCCACACTACATACTGCTATCACTACATAGTCTGCTTCTCTATACTACATACTGCTATTACTACAATGTCTGCTTCTCCACACTACATACTGCTATTACTACATAGTCTGCTTCTCCACACTACATACTGCTATCACTACATAGTCTGCTTCTCTATACTACATACTGCTATCACTACATAGTCTGCTTCTCTATACTACATACTGCTATTACTACAATGTCTGCTTCTCTATACTACATACTGCTATTACTACAGTGTCTGCTTCTCCACACTACATACTGCTATCACTACATAGTCTGCTTCTCTATACTACATACTGCTATCACTACATAGTCTGCTTCTCCACACTACATACTGCTATTACTACAATGTCTGCTTCTCCACACTACATACTGCTATTACTACAATGTCTGCTTCTCTATACTACATACTGCTATTACTACATAGTCTGCTTCTCTATACTACATACTGCTATCACTACATAGTCTGCTTCTCCACACTACATACTGCTATTACTACATAGTCTGCTTCTCTATACTACATACTGCTATCACTACATAGTCTGCTTCTCTATACTACATACTGTGTGCTAAAGGATGTTGCTCATTGGTGTTCATGCTTTGACTGACAGATGCTGAGCCGGCTGTAGAGGGTAAGAGCTTTCATATTTAACTCCCATGAGTTATTTAAGCTTTATATCCATTGCTAATGTCCATATTACAGAACATTAATCGTAATGTGCTTCACTAATGTGCAGCTAATGGATTAACAGAGACACCGCCAGCTACAGAGGGTAAGAGCTTTTAATGTTTACCTTATATTGTAATATCCATACTAGATTGATATCGACTGTTTCATATATGTGGGTCGTACTATATCAGTGTATTTGTCATATATGTGGGTTGTACTATATCAGTATATCTGTCATATGTGTGGGTTGTACTATATCAGTATATTTATCATATATGTGGGTCGTACTATATCAGTATATTTATCATATATGTGGGTCGTACTATATCAGTATATTTTTCCTGATCTATGCCACGGTATGGGAGTTGAGGCCTGCATTTCTTTCTTTGAGCAGTGACAGAGGCTCCGGTAAAGGGTGAGAACTGGTTTTAGCACGGAGGTCTCGTGTATGTGAACCTGTGTGTGAGAGAGTTTCCACATATTTAGATCAGTGTATTTATGAAAACAGAGGTAGAAACAGATGCATTTCTGTGAGTCTATGTGGAATACATGAATGTCATGCATGTACACATCCATGCATGCGCTCTATCTATATGTGTGTGTGCGTGCGTGTGTGTGTGCGTGTGTGTGTGTGCGTGTGTGTGTGTGTGTGGATAACTGTGTACGATGTTTCAGAACGCTGCAGGGAAAAATAAAGGAAGCAGAGGAATGTTCTGGATAAGACACTCAGGAACACGGACAGGTCCTGGACTGACGCCTTTGAAAAATTCCTTGGCATATGTCCACAACTGTACTGACAGTTCTTCTGTTTTAGCTCCGGACTCTGTGGGTGTGTGGATGGTGTGCGTGGTATTAACCTCTCTGTACTTCTATTGTTTCTTTTCACTCAGAACAAGATGGTGGAAGAGACGGTAAGGGAAAGAAACAATATTTGCAGTCTGCCTGCTGCCATGCGTGTATTTGGGTCTGCGGGTACCTTGCTGTCGTTTCAGCTGCAGTTTGAATGTGCACGCTGCTGTCTGTCATTCACGGTCCCTGCTGCTGGGGCTATTCGTCCATCACAGGGACTCTGACTGGCCCAATGGAAACAAAAAACCAACAAATTTCTCACTTACTGATAAAATCACCAACACACCACTCATTTAAAGATCAAACACACTGACCAATCAGCCTTTTACTGATGAAACACACTGACCAATCAGCCTTCTACTGATGAAACACACTGACCAATCAGCCTTTTACTGATGAAACACACTGGCCAATCAGCCTTTTGCTAATGAAACACACTGGCCAATCAGCCTTTTACCAATGAAACACACTGGCCAATCAGCCTTTTACTGATGAAACACACTGGCCAAACAGCCTTTTACTGATGAAACACACTGGCCAATCAGCCTCTTGCTAATGAAACACACTGGCCAATCAACCATCTCCTGAGAGGGACTGCTCTGGCGAAGGATGATTATTTTGGTGTCATTTGATTGGATTGTTCAGTCTTGGCAGGATGAAATGGTTAGCAGTTCATAATCTTTAACAGTTTACCCTCAACAGTTTAATGTCACTCATTTTGAATGATACCTGGCTTCACTTACTTTAATTAACTGAGGGATTTCTTTGAGAAAGAACATTTTACTGAGTATCTAATACAGGGACAAATCTGTTTCAAATGGATGTATTTTTTAGGTTTCTCTCTGTGTTCACAAACATTGGGATTCGCCAAAGCATTCACAGGTGTTTCAGACATGAAGTACTGATTGATTTACTGGTGAATTCAGTCATCAAAGGTTTTGACATGACAACGTGATATATACTTTGAGTTGTCAGTGTGGGTATATATCGATCAATGTGTGTATGTTTGCAAAAAATAACTTGTTCCATTAATCTTTAGTGGTCACCATTATGTGTGAAGTACATCTCAAATATGCACATCTTATCTGCACCTCATTTTCGATTTACACATCGATTAGTTATTGTTGACAGGCTTGATCTAGAAATGCATCAGAGAACCTCTTCAGACCACATAAAAAACCTCTTCAGACCACATAAAAACCTCTTCAGACCACATAAAACCCCTAAATGGTGAAACCCTGAGGCAAAAACTACCAAATTCAACGGTTTCCGTGAGTTTCACTGCGTAAGCGTGGAAGCAGTGCGGTTAAGTGAGTGTCGTGCAGCCAAAGGAACTGAAAGCCTTCTGGGAGCTGTGTGAAATTCTGTGTGGTGCGTTTACATGCGGACACTGGATCTGGTTCTGTAACAGTGAAGCACATAATGATGCCAAAGCTGAGAGTGAACGTGCATGTGTGAATGGGGCACCTTTATGAACCAAACCCTTTAAAAACAACCAACCCTGTTAAAGAGAACCAAACCCATGAAACAGAACCAAACCTATTAAACAGAACCAAACCTATGAAACAGAACCAAACTAACAAACAAACAAACCAAACCCGGTTAAACAGGGGCTGTCTGGGGTTGGGCATGCGTCTCTGGGACACATGACTTTATCTGTAACACTTTGGCAGAATGATTTGGTTTAATACACTCATGTCCTCTGTGAGGCTCAGGTCTGATTCAGACAAGGACAGAGAGAATGTGAACTGTGAAATATGGCGCTACTTTAAGCTCACATAACATAATACAACAACAACATTAACTTTAAAACCAACATGAAAGCATTACTGTCATAACATAAACTATGGAAAATTCTTATTGCAACATTAGGTATGACAATATCACCTTTTACTGGTGACATTATATCGGCAAATTATGATTTTGTTTTACAAGCCCAGAAAAGTCAGGGAGGATAATGTGTGTGTGTGTGTGTGTGTGTGTGTATGTGCGCGCGCGTGTGTGTGTGTGTGTGTGAGAAACTTTAGTGAGTCAGTTTCAAGCGGGCCAAGCAAATTCACATTTCTGTTAAAACAGTTCAAATATGTTCTCTCCTTCACTCACCCTCTACCTCTCTCTTTCTCTCTAAAACAGAGCTGCCCGAGGATGGTAAGACACTGATTTAACAGCATGTATGTGGCCTAGAACACATACATGACATGAAATTAGACCTTAAATTTGTGTCATTATTAAGGAGAGGATGAGAGGAGAGTGTGAGTGCCCTTCATATCCTGTTGAAAAGGAGACGCAGACAAGGAAACAGAAAATGTTTAAAGTTTTAGCAAATGTAAAAAGGAAAAAAGCAAGTTTATTTTAATCTGACTCATGTGCTTACCATGTTATTAAATTCCAGCTACCTGTTTTGCTTTTTGCTGTCAGTTGGACCTGTGAGTGCTTGCTTACACACCACTGACTGATCAGTCACATAAAACATTTCTCTCAAACAGGGTACCTCACAACCAGCTCTTTCATCTCACTGATTTAGAAAACAAACTGATACACCCAGGGGTGCCATCACAGGGTCACTTCACATGACAGAGAGCAGGACCATAGAATCACCTCAACATATCAGCCACCACAACATCATATGGTTCATATTGTTCACGTCTAAGCCCAGTGATCAAATGATGTCAAAAAAAGTGAAAATTGTTGTGAAACAAGAGCTTGCATTTTAAAGACATTTAAACACGAAAGGGCATTTATCATGAAAAGTTGCTAGGGGTCAGAGATTTGTTGGCATTTGTTGTACCTTCTATGCTCCCAAGACGACAAGCAGGCGCTTCACACCACGCGTCCTATTTCAGCACTTAATGACTTTTGATGAGAAACCAACTGTAATCAGTTGCCCTGTCAACTGAAGGTCGCCTCTCACATCCCTCCAGTCAGTCAGCTGCTGATTGGTGGATCTAACTGACATGAGCACTCTGATCCCTCCCTCTCAGAGACAGTGCCAGGGGACGATTCCCAGGTGCCAGAGCTGACTGGTCTCTTCGTAGAGAGGCCTCAGAGCGTCACGGTAACCAAAGGCAAGTACTCTCACACATTCCTCTGTTCCACTCAGTGGATCTAAATCAACTCTGCTCCCACATACGTTACCCTGACAACATATGAAATGTGAAATCCAAACACGACCATCTCATAGGTATCACAGATGGAACTCTAAAATGTGTGCAGGTATATGTCTGTGACATGTATATACATAAATTGCCACTGTATATATCTGTGACATGTATATACATAAATTGCCACTGTATATATCTGATGACTAGTCACTAGCCTGTGTGTTTGAAACAAATTTCAATCAACTTTACCTTTCACTGACTTCTGTTTAAATTGTCTGCTGGACTATAGCTATTTATTTAATGATCTTTTAATTATCACCAACAGGAAAAGATGTCACGTTTGTGGCGAAGGTGGACTCCTCTAACCTGATTAGGAAGCCAAATATGAAATGGTTAAAGGGGAAATGGCTAGACCTGGGCAGCAAAGCTGGGAAACACCTGCAATTCAAAGAGACTTATGACAGGAACACCAAGGTGTGTGTGTGTGTGTGTGTGTGTGTGTGTGTGTGTGTGTGTGCATGTGCATGTTCATGTGTGTGTGTGTGTGTGTATGTGCGTGAGTGAGCACATGTGGATCTGTGTGTGTGTGTGTGTGTGTGTGTGTGTGTGTGACTGTTTATGTGTGAGTGTGTGTGTAAACGGACGTGTGTGTGTATCTGTGTGCTGGTCATCGTTTGCTGCGGGTGCAGTTTTGTGTTGAAGCGTCTGTGTGTGGTGTGCAGGTATACACCTATGAGATGAGCATTAAAAAGGTGGTAGATGGAGATGCTGGAGGCTATCGCTGTGAGGTCACCTCTAAAGACAAGTGTGACAGCTGTACATTTGAGGTCACTGTTGAAGGTAAGGCATAAAATCTTCACCTGTGTTCAACACTGACTGTCAGTCACTAATCTTCTCTATAATCATCAGTTACGGGCATTGATCCAGTCTCGTAGTAATGGACTGATCTTATTTGGTGTGTCTCGTGTACTCATAACTTCACTGCAGGGCTGCTATACTTTTCAAAATGAAATTTCCGTTCTAAAGTTCTGTAGCAGCCAACATTCACAGAGTCAGTCAGTCAAAGGACAATGTCACTAACACACTTTTTCAAACGCTAATCTTTCAGCTGTCCAAGAGGAACAGCCAGCCAACATTCTGGAAGCATTCAAACGCTCGTAAGTGTCCCCTTTTGGATGTGTCCTCTAGTCACTATGATTACAACAATCGCTCCATGTTTTCTGTCCTCCAAAACCTCTGTACTTTTTACAAAAGACCAGGACTATTGGCTGACCCTGTGTATCTTTGTGTATTATCTGAATGCCTAAACTCATGCTCTTTTTGCTTATTCTATCTCTGTGAGGTCTCTGATCTTAATCTCTCTGTGAGCTTTCTGCTCTTAATATATATATCTGTGATTTTCTGGTCAGAATCTATCTGTGAGCACTCTGATCTTAATGTATCATTCTGTTACCTTTCTGATCTTAATCTATCTCTTTGTGAGCTTGCTCTCATTCGATCTGTCTGTGAGCTTTCGGAACCTAATGTCTGTCCCAATGTGATATTTCTGTTCTTAATTTCTGTGAGCTTCCTGTTCTCAATCTTTCTGTGAGATGTTAGCGTTATACAGTCATTACATGTTATTTCCTTTTTAATCCAGGAAAGCCCCAAAGGCAGGGTAAGAACCCACACACAACATATGCACAATTCCTCCATATGCTCTGTGTATGGGAGACTACATGCATTGTGCAAGTGTGAAAAGTATGTGAAATATATATAGAATGAGATAAGAAATGAGAGAAAAGAAAACCAGAAAAAAATCAGAGAAATGATTTTGCTGTCGTTTTCTGATGCGAACATTGTCAGTATAACAGTCCGAATGGGTAGGAATCAGAACCGCCTGGTTCCGATTCCTCTGTGTTGCAATGCAGCATTTGTCAATAATCCACACAATTCCACACAGTAACTTGTGGAACAGGGGTGTCAGGGTCCAGTCCTGCCGGGCCAGGGCCAGGGCTCTGCTCCTTCTCTGGTCTCCCTGTCTGCTTTGCCCCTTGTCTGTTTTGCAGATAGGAATCAGCATGTAATTCAGAGGTGATAACAAAACCCAGCAGGATCTGGGCCCTCCTGGTGTGGATTCTGACACCCCTGTCATTGACTAATATTACAAAACTGGAACCTTCTAAGAAAAAAATTCAGTGGATTTTTGAGTGCCTTCAGATCCTCATAAGCTGCAAGGTTATTGTTTATGGTTGAAAATGTTGATTTCCTGAGACGAAGAGCACACGCAGACCAAAGATTCATAATGAAATCTGAAATCTGAATAAGATTCAACTAAATGTGAACCTATGTTTGGGACAGCGATCACCATGCACTTTCAAACCGTCACCCAGTTTTGCACAATACTTTTAAGATATTTTAGTTTAATAATATCTTATAATATCTCTGCGTATTTTCTACAACAGGTTTTCTGTGACCTTAATTTATACACATTCCACAACTGAGATGACACTTCAGACAGTGTTAGATATTTGTCCTAAGCCCTGTGGTCTACTCAGTGTAATGAAGGAATGAGATCAGTGGCCAGGTTTGGATGCAGGAAGACGCTGTGGTTTTGTGACTGTAGCCTATTCCGTGTTTCCATGTGTTGGAACAATAGAGGGCCACAAATAATTAATTATATAATTAATGAACTACATCATATAATTAAGTATATTTACATTTACAGTCATAACCTATGTGGACCTGGCACTGTTTGGACAGGAAAATGGCTTATATGAAGTTACGTTCATGGCTTAGAACTCAGTTAAATTCAGATTTCATGCCACAAACCAGCTTATACATATTCAGTTAGTACATGCCTTAATGCTTTAATGAGAAGACAGGCAGAACATAGCCATCACAGAGCCATCCACAGCACAGGTGCCACCACTAAATTCAGTATCAGACCAGTCCAGTATTAGACCAGTTCAGTATTAGACCAGTTTAGTATTAGACCAGTCCAGTATTAGATCAGTTCAATATTAGACCAGTCCAGTATCAGACCAGTCCAGTATTAGACCAGTTCAATATTAGACCAGTCCAGTATTAGACCAGTCCAGTATTAGACCAGTTCAGTATCAGACCAGTTCAGTATTAGACCAGTCCAGTACTTGACCAGTTCAATATTAGACTAGTTCAGTATTAGACCAGTCCAGTACTAGACCAGATACAAGTGCAGGAAAAGTGAGAAGAAAGTGAGAGAGTGAAGCACAGACAGATACAAGTGGATTTATAGCCCTATAATCTAAAGCTATCATGTACCTTCTGACATAAAGTATCTGGCATAGAGGAAAGGAAAACTGCATCATAAGAGTCAATGCACACAGGACAGCAGAGACATTGGCAAAGATTTATAGTATTTATAAGGAGGTACCATGACATACATCATAGGAGGCTGAGTAACACACTTAGACATGCATTGCTTATCTTTCAACAAGAGGTCTAAAATCCATGACTGCATATAAATCTTAATCATTTATATTATCATTCACTAAAACTGTGTTCTCTATAAAGCAACAGTGTTTTCTGACATCCAGTGGTGTTTTCCAAAGGCTGTATTCCATGCGAATATGGCTGTGTTTGAGTGAATCTGAATGAAATTCTGACTTGGATTCCATGGCAACAATGACTAAAATGACACCTCTATGTTACGTGCACTGTAACATAAAGCAGTCAAATCTAAGCTGACAAAACATTCCTTGTTTTTTTTTTTTTATAGTTATGTTATGAGGAAAAATCTGTGTTTTCTTTTCGGAGACTGAATGTGATGTCTGGCTACATATATGTTCATATATGAGCGCATTAATAACAATGACTGTTGTGCACTGTATGTGTCTGTTCCCATGTCCTCTTGCTGTATGGGAGTGGCCTTCATGCTCTCATCTGTGTTAGAGAGAGTTAGACAGAGAGAGAGAGAGAGAGAATATTTATGATATGTCCTGCCTGTTCTTACTGTCTCTTTCCCGCAGTCTGAAAGTCCAATTCTTACCCAAAGTCTGAAAATCTAATTCTTGTTTAAAAGGGTAACACTCAGTCTGATGTTGCCTGTTTGGACACATGGACCTTTTTCTGTCTTCTCTCTGTAGTGGAGATGCTGGAGAGGACGCTGGTGACCTGGACTTTAGCGGCCTGCTTAAGAAAAGGTCAGAGAGGTCAAACACTCACTATACACCACTCTCAAACGCACCCACTCTCAAACGCACTCACTCTCAAACACACACTCTCAAATGCACACACTCACTCTCAAATGCACTCACTCTCAAACGCACTCACTCTCAAACGCACCCACTCTCAAACGCACCCTCTCACTTTTAATTGCACACTCTCTCAAACGCACTCACTCACTCTCAAACACATTCACTCTCAAATGCACTCACTCACTCTCAAACACACACTCTCAAATGCACTCACTCTCAAACGCACTCACTCTCAAATGCACTCACTCTCAAACGGACCCACTCTCAAACGCACTCACACTTAAACACACACACACACAAATGCACACACTCTCAAACGCACTCACTCTCAAATGCACCCACTGTCAAACACTCACTCTCAAACGGACCCACTCTCAAACACCCTCACTCTCAAATGCACTCACTCTCAAACACACACACACAAATGCATCCATTCTCAAACGCAATCACTCTCAAACACACTCACTCTCAAACACACTCACTCTCGAACACACTCACTCTGAAAAACACACCCTCACAAATGCACCCACTCTCAAATGCACTCACTCACTCTCAAACACACTCACTCTCAAATGCACTCACTCACTCTTAAACTTACTCAATCTGAGTCACATTTCTCATTCTCATCAGCAATATTCCAAGATGAGCATTATTCCAAGAACTTTCCATTCCAGTGAAATAATAAATAGATGTATTGCTGTATTTGAAGATTCAATACCATTCGGGAAATATGGGTCAAAATTGGTTCTCAAAACACTAAGCAGTGAGGTGCGTTATGGAGTGACCACTTGTGAGATTGTGTGAGGTTGCATTGTTTGTTACAGTTTGTCGTCCATGATGGAGTCTCAGTGTCCTTTTCTCAGAGTTTCTGTGTCTGTGTGTTTTTCTTCTCTCCTCTCTCTCTTAGGGAGGTTAAGAAGGAGGAACCGAAGGAGGAGGTGGATGTGTGGGAGATCCTGAAGAATGCTAAGCCATGTGACTATGAGAAGATTGCTTTTGAGTACGGCATCACAGACCTGAGGGGGATGCTCAAGAGACTGAAGAAGATGAAGAAAGTTGAGCCGAAGAAGAGCGATGGTACGTGACTGTACAAGCATTCTTCCTTTTCCTCACTTTTAAAGAATGCAGGGTCACGAGGTACCTTAGTCACAATACAAACATCTCATCTGATTCTCGTCCAGCCTTCCTGCGGAAACTGGAACCTGCGTATTCAGTGGAGAAAGGGAAAAGGATCCAGCTGTCGGTGGAATTGACAGATCCAAACGCTCAGGTCAAATGGCTGAAGAACGGGCAGGAGATCAAGCCCTCAGCCAAGTATGATGTGGGGCTGTGTGTGTGGCTGTATTTAGGAAAACATAAACCTGTCTCTACGTGCACTGATGTCTGTCCATCAGTGATCTGATGTCTGTCAGTCAGTGATCTGATGTCTGTCCATCAGTGATCTGATGTCTGTCCGTCAGTGATCTGATGTCTGTCCATCAGTGATCTGATGTCGTTCAGTGATCTGATGTCTGTCCGTTAGTGATCTGATGTCTGTCTTTCTCTGACTCGGCTGCTCTGTGTCGGCAGATACGTGTTTGAGAGTATTGGGGGTATCCGCAAACTCACCATCAACAAATGCAATCTCTCAGACGACGCAGCCTATGAGTGTGTGGTTGGAGAAGAGAAGAGCTTCACTGAGGTCTTTGTTCAGGGTAAATGATCATTGCTTATGAGATAAAGAGAACTGGTATATTTTGCCTTAATGACAATACACTGCACTGCCTCACTGCCTTCACACCTCACTGTGTGGTGTGGTACTCCTATCATTGAGTAATGCTGCCCCCTAGTGGCAGTGAGAGATTACTAAATGAGACTGTACATGACAAACCTCTTGGTGTGTCTGTCCAGAGCCGCCTGTCACTATCACTAAACTGCTGGATGATGTCCACGTGGTCGTTGGGGAGAGGGTAGAGTTTGAGGTGGAAGTTTCTGAGGAAGGAGCCAATGTCAAATGGTGAGATAACCAGCTCAACTGACCAAATTACTCACTCACCAAATTAACTGATCAAATGACTGTCTTAAGACTGTATTCCTCTATTGCTGTGACTGCTATAATATATCTCTTAATATGCATGTAACTAGAACCACATTAACTGTTAGGCATATTTGTAAGACCATTTGTAAATTTGTAAAAACCTTTAGTGTATTTAGTGTTTTTGTAAATTGTGCATGGCCTGTGACATGATGAGGGGCATGATGCGGTAATAAAGGTTCCCCATAGAGAAACACTGAGGACATTAAGAGATCTGACCCCATGCAGACAGGGCTCTTATAAAGGAGAAGGAAGATGTTGGTGTAGAACATTTCAGGCAGAAAGTGTAACCTCATTCACACCATGGAAACAAAGTTAGTGATCATGAAAATGTTTTTTTTCTCTTCTTTTTCATCCTCATCAGTCAAACCAAGGTTGTTCTTATGAAAAATGTAACTGAGGACATTAATCAGTTTACTGCCAACATGGCCTGATTTTTCACTCCACGCTGACCTCTTTCCGTCTCCATCCATCTAATGCTCTTTCTTATGCCTTTTTTGTCTGTTTGTCTGCATCTTATTTCTTTCTCACATTTTGTTTCTCTCTGCCCATACTTCTCCCTGTCATGTCTTCATTTGCCTCTCTCTCTCTCCGTCTCTCTCTCTCACAGGATGAAGGATGGGGTGGAGCTGAGTCGAGATGGAAAGTACCGCTTTAAGAAGGATGGAAAGAAGCACTGGCTCATCATCAATGAGGCAACTAAGGAGGACATCGGAATGTACCAAGTCTTCACCAATGGGGGGGAGTCTAAGGCAGAGTTGGAAGTGGAAGGTAGTTTTCCTGAGTAAAGGGCATGTGTCTGTTAGGACAACTTGATTTGACTGTAACCCAGCTACATGGTACTGATTTGACTGTAAGCCAGCCACATGGTACTGATTTGAGTGTAAGCCAGCCACATGGTACTGATTTGAGTGTAAGCCAGCCACATGGTACTGATTTGAGTGTAAGCCAGCCACATGGTACTGATTTGACTGTAAGCCAGCCACATGGTGCTGATTTGAGTGTAAGCCAGCCACATGGTACTGATTTGACTGTAAGCCAGCCACATGGTACTGATTTGACTGTAAGCCAGCCACATGGTATGGAAGCACTATTGAAGGAAAAGTCATGTGTGTGTTTCTCACCTTTTCTCTTTTCACTTTCTTTTAGATTATCAGCTCATCTCTACATATTCCTATCATACCCCTATCTACCCTTTTATCCATCTCTTTTTATCTCTCTCCTTTTCTTTCCCCTGTTCTCTCTCTCTGGCCTACTAAGATAAGGAACTTGAGGTTCTGCAGAGCATCGCTGATTTGACTGTGAAGGCTGCTGAACAGGCTGTCTTTAAATGTGAGGTGTCTGATGACAAGGTGACTGGCAAGTGGTTTAAGAATGGCGTGGAGGTTGTCGCCAGCAATCGTATCAAAATGACCCACGTTGGCAGGTAACCTGGATTCCTGACAGGCAAACTTTAACAGGCCATGTAACCCCAAAAGCATTTTCCATCGAAGGGTATCTGTACTCATACAAAAGACTGCACCAACGACTTCAACATACCGTTGTTGGAATATGGAGCTTTTTGTTGCCAAGGAAACTGTTATGCATGAGGGTTTGTCTGGAGTGGGTAAATTTGAGGTCATAGAGATTTTTGTTGCCTTGGTAACACTTGGATTCGGTCATTCAGGATCCACAAACTCACGATTGATGATGTTAAGCCAGAGGATGCAGGAGACTACACTTTTGTCCCGGATGGATACGCTCTCTCTTTGTCAGCAAAACTCAACTTCCTGGGTGAGAAAAGGAGAGAAACAGAGCAAAAGAGAGGGGGGGGGGGTCGTTTGCATGAGAGAGAGACACAATAAGAGAAACAGAGAGAATAATTTAGCTTGTTCCAAACTGACCATCATCCTCTCGTCTCCCCTCAGAGATCAAGATCGATTATGTCCCTCGTCAGGGTAAGTATGACCCCGTGTGACACATCATTCATTCACTCGTTCATATCGTCAATCATATTTATACTCATATTTACTTTAACATTACTTTGTGGCTTCCTAACCAACACAACCTGAATCTTCTCCTTACCCAATCTTCTAGACCCTCCCAAGATCCACCTGGACACCACCGGAAGCATGGTCAACAAAAACACCATTATAGTGGTGGCTGGGAACAAGCTGCGACTGGACGTGGAGATCACAGGAGAACCAGCTCCCACTGTCCTCTGGAAGAAAGGAGACACAGTAAGGACTCACGTCCCCATTCCCACTCCAACTGCTCACAGAAAATAACCACTTCACAGGAAAAGACACTGTTCCACTTGTGCTACTCACAGGATGAATGTGTCCCTCCAGCTGACTTTGGTGTTATAAGTACAACACACATGGAAAATTGGTCATAATGAATAGAGGGATCAGGAGTCTTAAATGGGTTACATGGTAGATAACATATCAATAAAACACCTGCTATAATAAAACACTGCTATAATACAACACCTGCTATAATAAAACACTGCTATAATAAAACACTGCTATAATAAAACACTGCTATAATAAAACACTGCTGTAATAAAACACTGCTATAATAAAACACTGCTGTAATAAAACACTGCTATAATACAACACCTGCTATAATAAAACACTGCTGTAATAAAACACTGCTGTAATACAACACTGCTGTAATAAAACACTGCTGTAATAAAACACTGGTATAATAAAACACCTGCTGGAGTAAAACACTGCTATAATACAACACCAGCTATAATAAAACACTGGTATAATAAAACACCTGCTATAATAAAACACTGCTGTAATAAAACACTGCTGTAATAAAACACCTGCTGGAGTAAAACACTGCTATAATACAACACCTGCTATAATAAAACACCTGCTGGAGTAAAACACTGCTGTAATAAAACACTGCTATAATAAAACACTGCTGTAATAAAACACTGCTATAATAAAACACTGCTGTAATAAAACACCTGCTGGAGTAAAACACTGCTATAATAAAACACTGCTATAATATGTTAAAGGAGCTGTATGTATTTTCAACTCTCACAGGAAATAACCAACAGCGAGGGACGGGTCAGGGTGGAGCTGAGGAAGACTCTGTGTAGCTTCGTCATCGAGGGCGCAGAGCGATCGGACGAGGGACTCTACAACATCACTGTCACTAACCCAGCCGGGGAAGACAAAGCAGAGATTATGGTTAAGATTGTGGGTGAGTGACTTCATCCTCTCTTTTTTTCCAAATCACTTTTTCTCTGTAATCATCCTCTTCTGTTTACTCTTCTGTTATCCTGGGTCTCTTCTCTGACCATGTGTCCTGACAATCCCCAGATGTTCCTGATCCACCTGAGAATGTGAAGTGCACTGGTGTCGGAGAGGACACCGCTACTATCACATGGGATCCTCCCAAATTTGATGGAGGTGCTCCAGTGAAAGGTAACAGTTCTCTACCTGTGACCTCCTGTCTGGTCACGTGACGCTCTGCCCACCTGCCGATCTCACACTGAGGGGAGGGCTGCTCCAAAGACGAGGGGCCGTAACCGAACACATACGGTCACCCTCGGTTTTCAGTTTGGTCAGTGGAACGGTTAAAAGTTTTTGATCGGCTGGTCTTAGGGGCCTGGCTGGGTTGTAAGGGGTTAGAAGTTCTTTAATATACTCCGGAGCCAGACCATGGATGGCCTTGTAGGTAATTAATACAATTTTAAAATGTATTCTAAGCTTAATGGGTAACCAGTGCAGTGATGCTAAATCTGGGGTGATATGACAGGACCTCCTAGATTTAGTTAATAATCTGGTTGCTAAACTCTGGATATGCTGCAACTTTGAGACTGAGTGGGCATTTACGTAGGTGAGGAGAGAGTTACAGTAGCCCAGGTATGATGATATAAAAGCATGTATGACTTTGTCATACATGCTTTGTGTCATTAAAATTGAGCCTGAGTCTTATCTTGGAGATGTTTTTTAATTGGTAAAAACAAGCTTGGCTGATGTCTCTGCTATGCTGCTCAAAGGACAAGTGGCTGTCAAAAGTCACCCCCAGGGTTCTTTCCCACGGACATAAACATCGGCACTAAGTGGACCAAGGGAGGACTGTATCTGTAGTTTGTGATGCTCTGGACCAAAGATCAAAACCTCTGTTTTTTTGCAATTAAACTGTAAGAAGTTCTTTGCCATCATGTCCTTGACACTGGATAAACAGCAATGCAGTGTGGTTAGACTGTTCAGTTCATGTGGTTGAAATGAGAGGTGTAACTGTGTATCATCCACGTAACAGTGGAATGAGATGTTGTGTTGCCGAATAATGTGTCCAAGGGGTAACATGTACTGCGAGAATAAAATTGGTCCCAGAATAGGTCCTTGGGGCAGTCCACAAGTGATGCTAGCTGTTGAGGATTTAAACTCCTGGATGGAAACAAAAAATGTTCTGTTTTGCAATTCCTGCCCATTTCCTCAGTCTCTCAATGAGAATTTTGTGCTCTATGGTGTCGAAGGCTGCACTTCAGTCCAGCAGCACTAAGACAGAGCAGTGACCAGAAGCTGCAGTCAGTAATAAGTCATTTGTCACATGAAGGAGAGCTGTTTCCGTGCTGTGTCATTTCTGAAAACCACTCTGGAATTTTTCAAAGATATTATTGTTCCTGAGTGCCTTTAGAAGTTGCATCAAAACTACACTCTCTAATATTTTTGAAAGAAATGACAACTTGGAAATAGGCTGAAAGTTTTGTATGTCAGCCGGATCCAATGTGGGCCGTTTCAGAAGCAGCTGAACACATGCCATCTTAAAGAGGTCAGGCACACATCCGGAGGAAAGGGTGCTGTTTATTATAGTGAGCAGAATTAGTAGGGAGAGGGTAAAGTGGGCATGATGACATGCCCATATGTGACACAGTGTCAAGAAGGTCCTGTAGTGATATGGGAATGAAACAGTTCAATAATTCCAGGTGAGGGCCGGGGATATCCACAGATGTTGCAGGAGGAGTTATAGGTGCTCTGATATTATTTATTTTATTAATAAAGAAAGTAAGAAGCTTTTCACAGTCTGCTGGAGACGAGGCAGTTGTAGTTGTTTGTGGAGGACTGACAAGGTGATTGATAGTTTTGAATAAAAAGGTCGGGGATTATGCTGATTAGCAGAGATTAACAGAGAAAAGTACTGGCCTCGGGCCTCCTTTACTTTATTATTGTAACGTTGTAACAAATCTTTTAATGATTGATAGTGCACTTGTAATCTACTTGATTTCCATTCTCTTTCTGTTCTCCTGCACATTCTTTTAAGAGTCCGAATGTTTATCCAGGGCGTCGTTCTTATTGTCGGTTTTAGCTGCGTTTTTAGAGGTGCAACCTTGCCCAGGGTGGACAGGCACAGCTTGTAAAAAGCATTTGTGAGGTCATTTGTATCTGCATAATATGTGAGATTATCTGTGGCACTATTAAAGAGGGGAATGAATGTTCCCACTGTGTGCTCATTAAAAACACGAAAATGTACCTTTTTTTTTGTAATTAGTCTCCGCAGTCTGAACCACAGTGTCAAACAAGATACACATATGATCTGACACCGCAAAGGTCTCTGACAGAAAGATTATTTACATTTAGCCCCAGAGTAAACACGAAGTCTACTCTGTGGCCATGGCTGTGTGTTGGGCCCTTAATGTGTTGAACCAGGTTATAAGATTTGGTGATATTTAAAAATGCTAAAGCCAGGTGATTTGTCATCAATATGAACATTAAAGTCACCAACAAAAATGAATTTATCATAATCAAGAACAATGGAAGACAGGAGTTAAAAACACTGAATTTCTTTTTGGTGGAAAAAGATTAGAGGGCAGAGTATGGGAGGGGCACAATTTATTTTAAACATAAGAGCTTCAAAACTGGACAAATCACCCATGGGAATAGGACTGTATTTAAATTTATCTTTGAAATCTGCAGCCAGACCCCCTCCATGACGACTGACCCCAGGCGAGGTAAGTGATTCAAAGTTTAGCGGGCACACTTCAGCCAGCTGACTAAATTCACCAGGACAAAGCCGGGTTTCGGTTAAGAAAAAAAAATCTAAGCCACTAGAGGTAATGTAGTCATTTAAAATGAAGGTTTTGCCTGATAGTGACCTTGCATTAATCAAGGCACATTTAATAGGATGCACATTAGACTCTTGACTGGCTCGTTTAATATGTCTTATATTGTGTGGAGTAGCAGTGGTGCTTTTTAGCTTTACAGGTCTGGGCCTGATTAGTGTTGATAGTTTTAATGGGCTATATATAGGGCTTGGGACAGCAATGCTGTGTGAGACAGGGGAAGTGAGCTGGGTCAGTGGATTCTTTGTTGGTTCTGGGGGTATTTTGGTGAGTCATTTGTGGGAGAGGTATAATACAGAGTAATAAATGTTTTCTGCCAGAATACACGCACCCAGACCACTGAGATGAAGACGATCCCGGCCGTAGAAGGAGGGGTGGTTCCAAAAGAGATTAAAATGATCAATAAATACAAAATTGTGCACTGTGCAGGCTGCCTGCAGCCAGGTGTAGAGACTTATAATCCTGCTAAACTGTTCAGTGCCTTTTCTCAGGGCAGGGATCAGGCCAGAGACTGAGGCCTCTCAGATCTGATATAAAGTGGAAACTCTTCCTTCCAGCTCTTTCACTTTAAGGCTGAGACGGTTCCAGCTCTCACAGTCAGAGGTGGTGAGTGGAGGCATTTCTGGTTACAGCTGCAACTTTTAGACTCGCAGCAGAAGGAATAAAACTCTTCTGGGTTGTCCTCCGGATAGCAGACGGAATCTGTTGTCCAAGTTGTAGCAAGCCGGTCGGCAGTACTTGACAACGGTTAATTTCCGCACTATGAATAAATACAGTCTCAAGCTATATATATATATATATATATATACATATATATACTAAAAGCTCTTATGCTTTGTGTAGCCAGCCACTGGGCAGTACTGCCCTGAACCTGTCCAACCAGGGTTTGTGGAGATGTTGGTCTCATTATTACTGACCTAGAAGAGGGCTCTGAATTAACATCTTATATTTAATGTCGACCACAGGCTGAGGACAGATGAGAACATCCTGATCATCTAGCATAAGCTCCATTCTTTAATAGGAAAGAGTGAGACACAGAGCAATGACTAAGGGACAGAGATTTCATCTATACCATTCTTTTAGCCATGTCATACACATCTTTAACCTGTGAGAATGGGCTGCCATTTACACCAGCCCCACCTTCTCACAGGAGTCCTGCCTTCACAGACCACAGCAAACATTCTCACAGTCACAACCTCCACAGAGAGGCCATAAGGAGACAAACCTCAGAGTGGAAATAACCTCCATAATGTCTGATGTCCTTGGTCCACAAGCACACAAAGAGCCCATTAGACACAGAATGCACATTCTCTGGCGTTCCTCTGAAGTGAAAGGAGAGGAATAAAATTTAGGATGGTTGTGAGATGGGACTGCTATATGACATAGGTACTTTAGACCCAAAAGCACAGTTAGGGCACAGAGCCAGGGTTTCACCAGGGTGTCTGTTGACGGTAGTATAAAAGGGTAATAATGTATGTTGTTTAAGGCTGAACAAAACTAACAACATGCCTCTGGGGTGAGACAAAAATCACTTTGCGTCTCACTCTTAACGAGGTGAGGCTCAGTGGAGGCTCCGCCCACAACATGCTTACTCTGCAGTTGTGTCACCTCTCTAGAATGTCCCGACTGCCAGACATTGGCCCGGGGTATGAAATGCTGCCGATGGCTCCACGTTGTTTTTATGTGGATCTGTCACACCGTTCACCTCCCTTTTCTCAGTGCACCTGGCACACGCGGGGACACAGATGAGCCGCAGAAAGCGAGTCCTCTTTCCTGAGCATATCCACAGCTAGAGCTTTGGTAGCATAAGGCTGTCATTGTGATCTGCATCTTCCTCGTCCCGGCCCTCAACAGCACCCTCACCAACCCTCCACTTGACCTTTGTCCTCTTTGGCCAGGATGAGGTCAGAGAGCACTGGGCCTGCATCAGGATATTCTGTGGGCTCATAGTTCACCTGGAAAATATCAAAGAGTTTCCACAGCAATCAGAAATAACACCAGCTGGAACCACGTGTGGATCTCTTGCATTCTCTAGACAATAAAGGGTGAAACAGTCAGGAACAGGCACAGAACTCAACAAAGGCACAAAGCCAGTCCGCTGTCTGTCAAAATGTTGCCGACACTAAGGTTGACCCCTCTCGTGATACAAGGTGGTGTGGGAACACTCCCCGTGACGTGGTGTGCACTGAGTTGAGGTGTCTGATTAACCGACTGGCAGAGCAAGAACCACAAAGTAACTTGACTGTCAGCTGAGTTTTCTTTACTAGAATGAAAAACAGTTGGTTATTCTGGTTTGGAATCAAGGGTCGAGTTCCAGAACACTGTAATTGTGTTCCGTTTCTGTTGCGTAAAAAAAGAAGTGGCATTTTTTGTTTTGCTTACTGAGCTGTTTATAAGACTAGCAGTTTATTGGGTGTGATGAGTGTGATGTCATTTCCAGGGTATCTGATGGAGAGGAAGAAGAAAGGCTCATCCAGGTGGACAAAGCTGAACTTTGACATCTTCGAGTCCACCACCTACGAGGCCAAGAAGATGATAGAGGGGGTGCTGTACGAGATGAGGGTGTTTGCCGTGAACGGGATTGGCATCTCCCAGCCCAGTGTCAGCTCCAAACCTTTCATGCCCATCGGTGGGTCGCGACCTTTGACTTCTCATGCAACCTCAGGGTTCACATGATAGCGATCAGTAGAGCAAGCGCTAAGCACCAGCCAGTGTGTTCTTACTGGACCCTGAGACACTTATCTGACCTCTCTGTCTTCACTATCCATGACTCTTCTTATCGTTTCTCTGTCTCTCAGCCCCCACGAGTGAGCCCACACGTCTCACAGTGGAGGACGTCACAGACAGCACGTGTGCACTGAAGTGGCGCCCCCCCGAGAGGATAGGGGCCGGTGGCATTGACGGATATATCATTGAGTACTGTCTGGAGGGAGGTGAGGGCCAAATAATGACTGCTTCACACTGAGCCCAGGGACCATTCAGTATAGTTCCATGTCACAGCCTAGAGGATTATGTAATCTACATTTAACAGGTTTGACTGGTATTCAGTGAACTAGTCACTTACCAGTTGACAGATGTTTTTCTCACTGCTGCTTAAGTTTTAGAAACCATCAATCATTTGAGCAGTCCAGTCTCTCTGTTGAAAGTTTTCTAATTATTTATATCATCCTCTTTTTTAATCTAATTCACTGTCTGTTTTTTTTTACATTTACTCACCGTTACCCTTCCCGCCCATTGTCCCACATGGCAGGAAATGAGTGGGTGCAGGCCAATCAGGAACCCATAGAAAACAACAGCTACCGGGTGAGAGGTCTACCGGTGGGGGAGAAGATGGTGTTCAGGGTGACGGCCGTGAATATTGCAGGTCGCAGCCCCCCGGCTGTCCTTCAGCAAGCTGTGACAATCCGAGAGATTATGGGTGAGAGAGTCCTGTCTGCTGTTCTCATTATGGTGGTTCTCTGTATGTTCACAATCCCTCTCTCTCTCTCTCTAACACACACACGGACACACACACACACACACACAGAGACTCATGAGTGGAAGTGTGCTACACAAACATATATAGACATATACACACTCTTTTAAAGCAAATTCATTTGCAGAAACCAACACAGACTCGCACATCTCCATAAACGCACTCACACCTCTTAGTTCACACTCAGTCACACACATTTACTCTTCCTCTGTATCTGTCCCTCTCTCACAACTTCTCTCTCCCCCTCTCCCTCTCTCTCTCTCTCCCCCTCTCTCTCTCTCTCTCCCCCCTCTCTCTCTCTCTCTCTCTCTCTCTCCCTCTCTCTCTCTCTCTCTCTCCCCCTCTCTCTCTCTCTCTCTCTCTCTCTCTCTCTCTCTCTCCCCCCTCTCTCTCTCTCTCCCCCCCTCTCTCTCTCTCCCTCTCTCTCTCTCCTCATCCCTCACTTAGAGCGCCCTAAGATCCGTCTGCCGCGCCAGCTGAGAACCAAGTTTATAAAGATGGTCGGAGAGAAGGTCAACCTTGTCATCCCATTCCAGGTCTGCAGCTTTCCCATGTCATCTCTCAAACATTCCCTTTCCCATTTCATCTCTCAAACATTCCCTTCTCCCATTTCATCTTTCAAAAATGTGCTTTTCCATTTCAGCTCTCAAACATTCACTCTGTTCAGGCTTATAAACCTGGTCTTGATCACAAAGTGTGCTTTTGTACAATGAGACCATGAACTTACATTTGACAGTAAATGTAGTAGTCTTTCAAAAATACATATTAGCCTGGTCTTAGATGCTCAAATTCAGGGGTTTGATGACAATGTTTGGTCTTCACTGTGTTCACTGTGTTGTTTGCATGATGATCTGAATGTTTTTCATGACTTCAGTACATACATGTATATTGTGTAGACAGATACACTTCAAGGTCTGAGTCTGGATGTTGGGATGACAGCATCCACACTACTGTGACCTACACTGCGTTCTGGTCTCTTCACCTCTGTCCCCAGCCTGGGCTTAATGTGGGAAGTGCCGTGAGTGGGTCTATGTAATCTGCCCTTAGGCATAATCACTGTCTCTCATCTCTCCTTCTCTCAGGGGAAGCCACGCCCTGTTGTGAACTGGTATAAGGATGACAAACCTCTGGACCCTGGGCTGGTCAACATTCGCACTAGTGAGGTTGACACCATCCTATTCATTCGCCAGGCAGAGAGACAGCACTCCGGCCATTACACACTGATTGTGCAGATTGAGAACATGGAGGATAAAGCTACCATCGAAATCCAGATTGTCGGTCAGTGTTTCCATGGTGATCATTTGAGAAGGACCTTTTTGCTTTGAGTGGGTCTATTTGGTCTAGCATTCCCTCAGATTTGGAGGAGAAAGGTGTAGTATTGAATATGTTTAGACTCTTCCAGAACCACCTGTAGTTTCCACAATGCCTGAGATGCCTTAACACTGAGGGCCATTTTTCCAGATGAGATCCTGGCCCATATCCTCACATTTTTCACCCTCTTAGATCTTGGCAGAACCATCAGGCAACATGTAGACAGTCTTCTCTCTACAGTCTTAACTCTGTAAGATTCCTGGAAGTTTACTACATCCACACTGCATAGTTCAGCACTCCAGAATGACACAACTTAAAGAAAGGATCATTTTTATATCAGCACATATCCTTCTTCATGTGCTGAACTTTCATCTGTTCGGCTGCAGCAAGATGCTTCTTAAGCACATGTGGCTGAACTCAGCGATGTCTTAGGCCAGCGTAGCTGTGAGGATTATGTGGCAGGGTGTCATTGGGATTATTCCCAGTGTAGAGTTGGATTATGATGGGATTTGGAGACACTCGCTCCATGTTCCCACTGGGAGGTGAGCTAATGAGAGAGCAGAAAGCCTTTGCCTGAGTAAGACAGGCATTTAGTCCCAGCACGCTGCCAGCATCTCAGGATCCAGTCCAGGATTAATGCCAGACCAGCCCTGCCGCACAGCCTCTCTCTCTCTCTCTCTCTCTCTCCCTCTCTGTCTCACACACACACACACACACACACACATATCACTTTGCTCCCTCTCTTTCTATCACTGCACTGAAACAAGGACGGCATCTATATTTAGGTATAAAGTGAACTGTCTCATTTCTTTCTCTTCTCTTCTCTTCTCTTCTCTTCTCTTCTCTTCTCTTCTCTTCTCTCCTCTCCTCTTCTCTCTCACACACACACACCACATACACACACACACACACACACACCAACAGAGAAGCCTGGTCCACCTGTAAATGTCCTGGTCACTGATGTGTGGGGGTTCAATGCTGCCCTGGAGTGGAAACCACCCAAAGACAACGGCAATACTGAGATCAGTGGCTACACCATCCAGAAGGCTGATCTAAAGACCAAGGTCAGACACAACGCAGTCCCACACACAGACAGGCTTTATACACATCATCTCACACACACACACACACACACACACACACACACACACACACACACACACACACACACATTCACTACAGCATAGAAAACACACACACTCATTTACCACAGACCAGGAATCAAACACACACATTCACTACAGGACAGAAATCACACACATGCATTTGCTACAGCAGAGCAGGGGTCCCCCAGAAGCAGGATTGAGAAACACTGTGCTACAGCACAAAACAAATACAACATAGCCCACAAGGACACGTTCCCATTGTAGTCTTCTCTGTCCCTCCCTTTAGGAGTGGTTTACAGTCTATGAACACAACCGTAGGCCAAGCTGTACGGTGTCAGACCTGGTGATGGGGAACGAGTATACCTTCCGTGTGTTTAGTGAAAACATCTGTGGCCTGAGTGATGAGGCTGGTCTCAGCAAGAACACGGCGGTCATTGACAAAACAGGTACCACTGCAGACAACAGCTACGACACTGATGCTCATGCACCATCACCACACCTCCTTCTCTACTGTGCACTCTCCCTCTCTGATCTCTCTCTCTCCAGGTCTGAAGTATGACCCCAAGCCCTTTAAGGAGAAAGACATGTGTCATTCTCCTAAGTTTACTACACCTCTTGTGGACAGGTGTGTTATCGCTGGCTACCCTGCAGCCATCAGCTGTTCTGTCCGTGGTTACCCCAAGGTAAATGTGCGTTTGTGTAAATACACTCATGTGTGTATTTGTGTGCGTCTGTGCACTTGTGTATGTGTGTGTCTGAGTGTTCAAGTGTATGTGAGTGTGAATAGGTTTATAATTTGTCCACATTCAAAAAGGTGACAGTGAACTAATGGTACATTAACTAACTGTGGTTATTAACCAATAGTATCGCATTAATTCTCTCTCTCTTTCTCTGTTTAGCCCAAGATTATTTGGATGAAGAATAAGATGATCATTGGGGAAGACCCAAAGTTTCTCATGCAGAATAATCAAGGTGTTTTGACTCTGAACATCCGTAAGCCTAGTTTGTTTGATGGGGGGAAATACACCTGCAAGGCCATCAATGAGCTAGGAGAGGATGAGGTGGAATGCAAGCTGGAGGTCCGAGGTAAGACTACATATCCCATAATCCTTTGGACAAGTCACTGCATAGCTCTCGTCTGTCATACCCACATTTTCCCTTCACTTTTATTTTCTCTTCTCCTTTCCTCATTTCTCTTCTTTCTTCTTCTCTTTTTCCATCAGTCCTAACAGATAAAGAGGAAGTCAAGAAATGATCATGACATGGCACCAGAGAAATCTTTACAAGAAAAAAAAAAGAAGAGAAAGATGTTTTTCAAATGAAAGACATTTTTCAAATGAAAGAAGTTATTCAAATGTACATGTTCAAAATAAACTTCTGCTAAATCTGATTTTTTCCTTTATCAATCAATGAATCTGCTCTAAAGCAGCATAAAAACTAGGCTCATGAATTTATGAATGTAGTTCTGTTCCTGTAGGCATAGGAAGGTTTTACTGGCTGTGTGTATCAGCCATCTCATATAGGGCCAAGTTCAAACAAGATCATGTGTCTTTATCCAGCTTAGACCATTATCCTATACCAAAACATAATCCAAATACCATAAATACACACACACACACACACACACACACACACACACACACACACACTTCCCACTGATGTCTGTTTCACCACAACTTTAACCCTAAACAGTGAAATATTGTGGCAGCTTTTGTTCTAACAATAACACCTCTATGATTCTGCGAGTTCTCCCTCAGCCCTCTGCTCCCTCAGCCCTCTGCTCCCTCAGCCCTCTGCTCCCTCAGCCCTCTGCTGACCCGTCTGTGGTCACTCACACTGAAAAGACGGAATACAGAGTATATTTGTTTTCTGGGATCAGAAGAACCACCTGTAGCTGCATACATGTTCTACACATGTGTGATGAAACCTCCATTCCAGGAACGCAAAGAAACTGAACAAGCTCAGCTTTTCCCAGTTAGACTGAGACTTGAGCAGGTTTACTCTGCCCTGTAGAACACCACAGGGACTCTGTGCTAGGGTTAGTCATCGGGCTACACAACAGTACAGTCTGACAATGTGCTCTTACTGTCCCAGAAGTTAAACATTTTATATGGCAAACTTGAGTAATGTGTGTAAACCTTAAATAAAAAAGAATGTCATCCCAGGTGGAGACTAATAAATCAAACCACCAGGTCCGCAACATATCATATTTATGTCCTTATGGTGACACGAGCCCAGACAATCCCACTAGAACCTAAACCGCACATAAACGCACGCGCACAAAATCAGGGTCTCATTAGCATAACACACTAGAGACTAATTAACGCACCCATCAACACTGCCCTAATTAGCTCTCTCCCACGTCATTACTGAGCAAACGAATTACAGCTAATTTACACACCCGCAAAACAAACACAGCGCCGACTCCGCTGGGAGAATGGCGGCGCGAGAGGCTTAAAGCTGGCACTCTGAATTAAGCCTTAACTGACTGCAGCAGGTCCCTCCAGTGCAACCAGGCGCAACCGGCTGCTGGACATTTTCATGGCTCAGAAGAGCGAAGTCAGACAGTAGCCTATCGGAACTTACCTCCGTGTTTAATAGTCCCACTCGGTCCGCAGCGGTAATTACTTATGGAAAGACATACGTGAACCAAGCAAAACTTCACACAATTTCAAGAGAGCCCAAAAGTCGCCAGTCAGATTTGTTGCTTATAATTGAAAACTGGCGTTGAGAGCGTTTAATGGACAGTCGTATTTAATCCTGACCACCAGATGGCGCAACTGTCGATCAAAAGTTACATTACTGCTTTTCAGCTAGGACATGCAACAGAAATACAGAGCGTTGCTTAAAAGAATATAAAACATTGATTATTGCTTTACACAACTGAGCAGCGGTTAGGTAATTGTTGCGGTAATTTGTTTCAGACTATGAAGCTGCGATAAAATGAGTTTGGGATCTCAATCACGCAGTCGTAAGGTCCAATAAAAGTTCAATATTGCGCCCTTAATAGAATCCGAATAAAACTATATAAATTACATCAAATAAAGAGTTTACTGTTACTTGTCCTATTTACATTTTCCTATCATTTCTGTGCATATGCGTATGAACGTGTTTCATGTAAGACGTCAAGGACCAGAGGATTTTCAGACGCTCTCAAATGCGATTATAAAAGTTGGAGGAGCATGTGACGACCAAGCTCACATGAGCTGTAATGCTCCACCTCCTACTTCAGACTTCGCGACTTCGTACTTTCTCCGAAGTGACATTTGGTTGCTTAGCAATCATACTAATTGTTCTTGCTGGGACGTCATTTGCAAATCCAGCCTATGGAACATTGTATAACCATGACATCCACAAATCTCTTTCACCAATCTAACACAAAAGCCACAGTATACATTGTGTAAATGCTGTACTGAGTTATCCACGATGTAACACTTTTATAGGCACATACAAAATAAACATACAAAACAAAACTCAAAAATTCAAACGCTATAAGTTTTATGCTTTGAGTCGCCTCAACACAAATACAACAGCGCTTTCGATAGATGGAATAAAAAATTGTCCAAGAGGTGCACACACATATCTCTCTCCACACGCCCTGAAACGGAGAGGGGGAGACAGCTCACGAGAGACAGAAACAAAACTCTTCCAACAGAGGAATGGAAAGAACTATAATTAGGTAAGTAATTATACATTGATTCAGTGAGAGATCGAGAAGGGAGGAGAGAGAACGAGAAAGAGAGAGAACAGAACAGAGGGGAGATTCTCATGTATATAATTACAGTATAGAAACCAACTGAGACACAAAGACTGACTGAAATACAGTAACATCACACATTCACACAAATAACAATACAGGCCTAGCTAATCACACATATGACATTACACATTTACCTTCATACACATCCACACATATAGCATAACACACATAATCATACACTCACAAAAATAACAATACACACTTACCTAATTAGACATTCACACAAATGACATCACACATGTACCTAATCACACATTCACACAAATGACATTAAACATAAACCTGACAATGTGCAAAAAACAAATCTACGAAAACAGGGTTTTATTCAGTTTCATTCTCCCTCAGAAGCATAGTTTTATAATGGACACAGTCACAGTTTCTGGACCGGACCTTGTCTCAGTGTAGCAGGCCTGAGTGTCCAGTTAGCAGTGTGTAGGTGATAGCAGCAAGGCAAAGCTCTCTTTGATACAGGAGGGAACCTGGAGAAGACCCAGGATTCAGAGCATAGACATCTATCCTCTTCTGACCGGTGTCAGGCTGTCAGAGTTTCACGTCAGCATAGTCTGCCTATTTTAAGGAATAAGGTGACAGGCGGGTTTGGGAGAGACGCGGCCAGTCTTAGGATATTTGCTGTGTTTGTGGAGGGTCAGTGTGTAATCAGGCTTCAGGAGTCAGAGTGGTCTTCTTATGAGGATCTTAAAAAAAAATCATGTTGGTGAATCAACTGATGACAATCTCAGTTTATAATAAGATAGATAAGGTTTAAAGAAGAAACTGCTGGTCAGCAGAAATAGGTGATAGATTGTGGGTGATGACATCATGCTGAAATGCTGAGAGTCTAAGCATACCTACCACAGTCGTGGCCTGTCTGACTAATTATCTGTGACACTCCTGCTCGAGGTCTGTGGACTCATCTGCCATTACAGACTGTTAGAAAATGCTGGAAGGCTTTTTAATTAAACTAATAAGACTAATTACAGTTTACTGGCTCTGGGTGAAATGGAAAATATCTTTTATTTCACGGGAACAACGATTGACAACAAACACCCGGCCAAAATAAAGGAAAAGGAGATGGAAACACGTGCCTTTGAATATTCCTCCTTCGCTATATCCAACTTCTGCCCCTTCTCTCGTACATTCTGACGGCGGTGATTTAACCATAGACAGGAAGATCACTTTGGGCTCATTATTAAAGACATTTTCTGTACCGTAGACCCTTTTTTTTTATCAGTGAAAACTTGGTTTTTGAGTTCTTCATATTTTTAATCCAGTTGTTGTTGCAGTAGCAGCAGTAGTGGTAAGAGCAGTAGGAATAGTAGGAGTGTGTGTAGTAATACTAATGTGTAGTAATAGTAATAGTAGCAGTATTAGTAGTAGTTGTGGGAACAGGAGGTGGGCTCATGTTATTATGGGTTTCTTCGCTAGCAGTAGCAATAGCTATGAGAACACACTGAAATACCCTTTCTCTTATAGTGATGGGGCTGCCATCGACAGTGAAGGCTGTTTTCTTCAGAGACAGAACTTTCTGCCACATTTTAATTTTACAAGACTACCGCGCAGGCACAAAAAATCCTCCTCTCCAGTGCCATAGGTCTCAAAAACACAGAACTGACTAGATTGTTCACCTGTCATTGAACCAATAGCAGCACTGCCCCCCCCCCCCCCCCCCCCCCCCCCCACCTCCAGAGGCTATTTGAAGTACAGCTTAAAGCCCTTGGCGATTCTGGCCTCATCCTTTCTTATAGTAGATAAAGCAGTGATTTTTATCATTGATCCATAAGACAGAATGGGCAAAAGGTAGGGAGACACCCTGGACAGGTTGACAGTGCAGAAACACATTTACACACAGGCACAATTTAATATCTCCAATTCGACTGACCTGCATGTCTTTGGACTGTGGGAGGAAACCCATGCAAACACAAGGAAAACATGTAAACTCCACACAGAAAGCGCCCTGGCTGCAAATGGAATCCAGGACCTTCTTACTGTGGGGCAACAGCGCTTCCCACTGGGCCACCGTGCCGCCCATGTAAACAACAAAAAAAGCTAAATATTGGTCCACTGAAATAAGACATCTGAATAAAGTCATATACAAAATACCATAGATTATTGTCTAAATACGCCACACATCACCAGGGGTGGGCTTTTCCCTTTTAAAGACACTTTTGACAGCTTCAGAGTTTCTGCACTCCCCTGTCACTGGGCGTTATCACAAACAAGATATGAAAGATAAAAACAAATTGCTAAATATGCTTTCAGCACACTCAAAATGGGACAGATTAAATTTCACACTTCTGCTGAAGCTTCTTCTAGGCAAAACACTCATATATTTCCCCTTTGCATATTTTTCTACTCTGATAAGGGTCTTGTCATATGGTGACAGTTTCCTTGCTAATGTCACTATCAAAGAACTGTTAGGGTCCCCGTCAGACTGTTTTCGATTTTGACAAAGTAAGTTTTATTGTTAGATTAGTCTGTCAGAGTTTCTGAACTTGCCAATTTTCCTGTGTATCACAATGAAATGTGATCACTTACATCCATTACGGCAATCAGATGGTTATGGAATATTCAGAAATAATTATTCAAATCCTTCTAATATGTATCTAAAACAAACAGGGACAGACAAACGGCCTCCAGCCAAAGTTCACTGCAGCCATGAGGTCAGCACACCTCAGTCTTCTGCTAAGGAGAACCCTGGTATACTCAGGTTTGGAGAAAACACCTCCATACACCTCTTCTCTGTGGGGAGGACACTGCGTGTCCCTGCCCTGGGGACATTAAGCTGCAGTTGGCACAGATGGCACAGTTGGCACAGATGTTGGTGAACCACAATGAGTCATTTGTCCTTTTTTTCTGTAAGGATCTAAGGGCTTTGACACAGTAACGAGGAAATGCTGTAAAAGCCATCTTTTGATTACATATAAAACACACCTGAATGAGCCTCACTCTACCGTCAACCAAAATCCCATACGGCCTCTCACCATCATCCTCAGCGTCTGGCGTTCTCTGTCTCACCCTCCGACTAATTCCATGGTACACACTGTGCCTAGCCCCTGTCATAGCTGACAGATGGAGGGTGGACAGGCACTGCCATCAGATCCTTCACTGAAGTGCAACAGATGAGTTCTCCACGCTCTGTGGAGTCTGAAAAGGTCCCTCCACAGGAGGTGTGCATTCATAGAGTTGGTCTCATTCATTTAGGTATGTACTGACCTTATTGTCCTATTAAAACAGCCTGAACTTTATCGACCGGCCTCCTCTGATCCTGTAGCTACCAGAGTTCCCCAGATCAGCCAATGTTTCCCCCCCAAAGCAACACTTTGACTGACAGCCTGTGGAGGGCACCACTCACAGGGTTTTCTTCAAGGATCTGCCATGCTTAAAAAGATCATGGGAGAGTCCTATTTTTCAGGGCCTTCATACAGAATGCTCCAATTTCTCATAGGGGGTCAAACAAACTCATCATCTGTTCAGAGTTTTGAGGCAAAATGAGTGTTTTCTGTTAAACTGTCCCAGTTGTGCTTGTTTCCCCATGAAAAGTGATATTATTCAGCAGGATTTTCCCCCTATTTGAGAGTCGCCTAAACCTCCATTTACCTTCATCCATGTGGATACGAGTTAAAGAAGGCAAAAAGTTTGATTCAAAGATGTGGATATATGAGGAGAGATGTGAGTGTTTGAGGAGAGGTGTGAGTGTTTTAGGAGAGATGTGAGTGTTTGAGGAGAGATGTGGACGTTTGAGGAGAGGTGTGAGTGTTTGAGGAGAGATGTGGACGTTTGCAGAGAGGTGTGAGTGTTTGAGGAGAGATGTAAGTGTTTGAGGAGAGGTGTGAGTGTTTGAGGAGAGATGTGTATATTTAAGGAGAGGTGTGAGTGTTTGAGGAGAGATGTAAGTGTTTGAGGAGAGATGTGTATGTTTGAGGAGAGGTGTAAGTGTTTGAGGAGAGATGTGTATATTTAAGGAGAGGTGTGAGTGTTTGAGGAGAGATGTGAGTGAGGAGAGATGTGTATATTTAAGGAGAGGTGTGTATGTTTGAGGAGAGAGGTGAGTGTTTGAGGAGAGATGTGTATATTTAAGGAGAGGTGTGCGTGTTTGAGGAGAAATGTGAGTGTTTGAGGAGAGATGTGTATATTTAAGGAGAGGTGTGAGTGTTTGAGGAGAGATGTGAGTGTTTGAGAAGAGATGTAAGTGTTTGAGGAGAGATGTAAGTGTTTGAGGAGAGATGTGTATGTTTGAGGAGAGATGTGAGTGTTTGAGGAGAGATGTGAGTGTTTGAAGAGAGGTGTGAGTGTTTGAGGAGAGGTGTGAGTGTTTGAGGAGAGGTGTGTATGTTTGAGGAGAGATGTAAGTGTTTGAGGAGAGATGTGAGTGTTTGAGGAGAGATGTGTATGTTTGAGGAGAGATGTGAGTGTTTGAGGAGAGATGTGAGTGTTTGAGGAGAGATGTGAGTGTTTGAAGAGAGGTGTGAGTGTTTGAGGAGAGGTGTGAGTGTTTGAGGAGAGGTGTGTATGTTTGAGGAGAGATGTGTATGTTTGAGGAGAGGTGTGAGTGTTTGAGGAGAGATGTGAGTGTTTGAGGAGAGATGTGTATGTTTGAGGAGAGGTGTGAGTGTTTGAGGAGAGATGTGAGTGTTTGAGGAGAGATGTAAGTGTTTGAGGAGAGATGTAAGTGTTTGAGGAGAGATGTAAGTGTTTGAGGAGAGATGTGAGTGTTTGAGGAGAGGGGTGAGTGTTTGAGGAGAGGTGTGAGTGTTTGAGGAGAGATGTAAGTATTTGAGGAGAGGTGTGAGTGTTTGAGGAGTGATGTAAGTGTTTGAGGAGAGGTGTGAGTGTTTGAGGAGACGTGTATGTTTGAGGTTAAGTATCATGAGAATGTCCTGTGATATTTCCTGGTTGCCATGTAAAGACAGCATCTAAAAAATGAAATGTTGTACCTTGCAGGGATTGCTTGTGCAGCCATGATAGTCTTCTGACGTAGCTGGGATGAGAGTTAAAAATGCTGTCCGTACAGTAGCGTTAGGATGTATGGATCAGATGTAATCATTCCTTTTCCTTTTAAAACTTAGACTTCCATTGTTTAAAATAATCCTTCCATCTCTCCATCCATTCCTTTATTACACATAGGAACTAATGCATGTGCTATTTTGCACTGAAAAAAGACACTTACTGTAGCATAGATTCTCATATCTGTTCACGGAAACACACTTGGGTTCGCGCTGTACTTGTTGTGCGCTAATTTATTCACAAACACTCCCGTGATCGGCCTCTCACACACACACTCTCACACTGTCTGACCGGACCCTCCTGGGGGGGTACAGCAGGGGAATGAATGCAGCAGTTTTGAAAGACCGTTTGGCTCAATTCAAATAGTTGCCATGGTTTCAAGATGTTTCCATGGAAACGCTAGCTGTCAATAAAATGAATTTAAACAGAATCATTGCGGGGAGAGGGAGAGTGCAGGGAAAGAGAGGACATGAAGTCAGAGACGGACAGAAATGCAGTTAGACTGTACAGAGAGTGAGACATGAGAGAGAGAGAGAGAGAGAGAGAGAGGTGTGTGTGTGTGTGTGTGTGTGTGCGTGTGTGAGTGTGAGACAGAAAGAGGAAAACAGAATGTCTGCCCCTGCACTATGTGAGTAGGGGTGCAGGATGGTGTTAGGTGACAGAGAGAAAAACACTGAGAAAGCAGGAGGTGAGACCTGGCTATTTCAGGCTGCTTGTCGTCATAGTAACAGCAGGCTCACCATGGTATGAAGAGGTAGACAGAGAATCACGGAGGAAGAGAGAGAGAGGGAGAGAAAGAGAGAAGAGATGACTGACGTTGGAGAGTGATAAACATGTCCCTTCTGAGTCATGTTTGTTGATGAAGCTGCTCTGAATGTCATTGCTTTACCTCACTTCATTTCTCAGAGCAAAACACTGCCCTGCCATCACTGTTTGAGACTCTGGGTGGTCTTGTCCATAAGTGACTGATTTATGTTTGTGTCCATGAGTTGTAACTTATGTAACATTTCATGTCATAGTATGCGCTTCTTCAAGACAAAGCTTTTTTTTTTTTTTTTTAACCAAAGTCTGATTTTCTTTTACCATTTCTTTTTGAATATCTCCCCCTCTCTTTTTTCCCCCCTTGTTTGGATCCCTCGTTTGCCCCCCGTCCAACACCCTCTTCCACCTGCCCCCCCACCCCACCCCAACCCACTACCCCTTTCCCTTTCTCTGAAGGACAGAGGTATTCCCACAATTCTCTGTTGTCATGGCGACGCTGCAGCAAGACAGAAGGGGAGGGAGAGGAGGCCGGGCATGTGTGAACAATGCTAATGCTACTTCACTCATCACCGATTGCGTGTTTATTTGTACTCCTCTCTCTTCCTCCTCCTCTCTCATTTTCCTTTTCTCTCTCTCTCTCCCTTGCTTTTTCTCCTGTTCTCTTCTCTTTCTTATTTCTGCGACTTCTCTTGTACATTTACCTTCCCCTCCCTGATAGATTAAAGCCAAGTACCTAAGGAGAGTTTACCATTGTTATCTTTCATTTTCCTTTGTCATCTCACTGACTCTGGTATCCAAGACAACAGGAGCAATGTGACATTCATTTTCCATGCCAGTTCAAATATAGACAAGTATTCATCAATATCTGGGAGCGTCATCAGGAGTGTGATTCCTGTCAAATCGCTCTATGAGTAACGCAGTCTCATTAAAAGCCCGCTGCAGGTCTGTCACACGCCTTATTTCTCTGGCTCATCAATATATATACAGTTGAATGTGTTTGTATGTGTGCATGTTTAAGTGTGTGTGTTTTTCTGTGTAGGGTGTGTGTGTGTGTGTGTGTGTGTGTGTGTGTGTGTGTGTGTGTGTGCGCGCGTGCGCGCGCGCGTGTGTTTGTGGTTTAGGAAGGATCCAGCTCCAATAACAATCACTACATGATACCTGTATGATACCTCAGTGAGTAAATAAACCCAGTAAGTAAATCCAGTAAGTAAACCCAGTAAGTAAACCCAGTGAATAAACCCAGTAAGTGAACCCAGTAAGTGAACCCAGTAAATAAACCCAGTAAGTAAACCCAGTAAGTGAACCCAGTAAGTAAACCCAGTGAATAAACCCAGTAAGTGAACCCAGTAAGTAAACCCAATAAATACACCCAGTGAGTAAACCCAATAAATACACCCAGTGAGTAAACCCAATAAGTACGCCCAGTAAGTAAATTCAGTAAGTGAACCCAGTAAGTAAACCCAGTGAATAAACCCAGTAAATAAATCCAGTAAGTAAACCCAGTAAGTAAACCCAGTAAATAAACCCAGTAAGTAAACCCAGTAAGTAAACCCAGTATATAACCCAGTAAGTAAAGCCAGTAAATAAAACCCAGTAAGTAAACCCAGTAAGTAAACCCAGTACATAAACCCAGTGAGTAAAACCAGTAAATACACCCAGTAAGTAAACTCCAGCTTGGCCACAGCATATTGCAGTCTGTTACAGAGCAGAGTATGTTAATTTGTTATAGAGCAGAGTATGTTAGTCTGTTATAGGGCAGAGTATGTTAATCTGTTATAGGGCAGTGTATGTTAATTTGTTATAGAGCAGAGTATGTTAGTCTGTTATAGAGCAGAGTATGTTAATCTGTTATAGGGCAGTGTATGTTAATTTGTTATAGAGCAGCGTATGTTAATCTGTTATAGAGCAGCGTATGTTAATCTGTTATAGGGCAGTGTATGTTAACAGATGCATGTGAAAATGGAATTGTGAGCATATTTCTAAGATTGAGTTTTATTGTTAGAATATGAAATCTTCTCCTGTCATTCTCTAGCTGTGCTTGTTCAGACTCAGATGAGCACATAAACCTTTGGAATCCATCAGGGGGGAAAAGCTCCCCGAATGCCATGGAAATTGTATATTGCTCATAGCAACAGTGACCGCAATGACATTTATGATGTAACTCGATGTTCTGTAATTTCTAAAACGAACATGTGTTTTTCTCACTCCACACTTCGGAAAAGACACATGGCTTCTTAACACCTTGCCGTCTTACTGACAGTCGACCCTGAAAAAAAGGCGCTAAGCTGATCTATCTGACTGTTTACAAGCATATTTTTGACTGAGGTTGAGAAAAAAAAAAGATTTTCATTTGCGAGGCTTAAATTCACAGTCTTATTGTGGCAGAATATTCATGCCCTGACATGTGTTTGTGCTTTCTCACTCGGATATTCTGCACACTCTGCTGAGCTGCTCTCAGGTGGAGGGCTTGTGTCACACACACAGGCCTGTGAGTATGGCCCTGGGAGAAAACCAGGGAATGCTGCCATCATACATGACCTGCCTCGTGTCCGTCCTTTCAGTGTACTGCTCTTTAAAAATCAGTGAGTGTATGTACACACGTGTGTGTTAGTATATGTGCACATGTGTGTTTTAGTCTATGTACACATGTGTGTGTTAGTCTATGTAAACATGTGTGTGTTAGTACATGTACACGTGTGTGTTTTAGTCTATGCACACATGTATGTGTTAATCTACGTACACTTGTGAGTGTTGGTGTATGTACACATGTGTGTGTTTCTGGTCACACTGAACAGGCTGAAACAGTATAACATAGATTTAGCATGTCTCTCTCTCTCTCTCTCTCTCGTTTTGCAATCAATAACTCATCTTTCTACGTCGATTCTCCTCTTCCCCCTCTGGAAAACAAATGTCCTTCTACAGGACAAACAAAGCAATGAGAGAGAGAGAGAGAGAGAGAGAGAGAGAGAGAGAGGGGTGGACATGGGTAGTTCAGAGAATGGAGTGATCAGCAGAAAAATACTGGAGGCCTGGGAACAATACTATGAAGGAAAACATGTCTAAGGCAGAGAGAGAGAAAGAGAGAGAGAGAGATTCTAAGGCAGAGAGAGAGAGAGAGAGAGAGAGAGAGAGAGAGAGTGTCTAAGGCAGAGACAGAGAGAGAGGTGGAGATGTGTGAAGGAAATGAGATGAACAGAGAGAGAGGGAGAAAGGAAGAGAGGTTGACATCTAAAGGGTAGTTATGGGACGGATGATTAACCCCTGTCGCCAAGGTTACCCTATACTACTGTATTGCTGCAGAGTCCTTGCAGTAATTTGTGTGTGCATGTGCGTGTGCGCGTATGCGTGTGTGCGCGTGCGTGTGTGCGTGTGCATGTGCGTGTGTTTGTGCGGAGGACATGCACCCAACCTACTTCAATATGCTACTTAAAGACTTACACTGCATGAAGGACCTACTCTCATCCCGAGACTACTGAATAAGTAGTCTCCACACTCATACACCAATATACCAGCATATTAGCAGGGAAATTCAATTCTGAGAGTCTAGTCAGAAGTCTTCCTCATTGGTGTTGCTACTGACAAGCACACACAGTCATACCAATCAGCAGAACATCTGAAGGGTTTTGGCTGGTCTGCTGTGATTGTCATGGGGCTAACCTGTACTGACCTTAACAAAAAGCTAACACTAACCAAACCAAGCAGTTACACTAATCCCTCTGTGCTGGGGAAGGATGACACAACAGACAAAAACCTACATCCATCTTTCTGAAGAAGGCATTTCCACTTACCTCACCCCCGGGCAAATGGCAGCAGTGGTCCAGAGAACACTGAGTTTATATCAAGAACTTTAACTGACCCCCAGACAATACAAAAACGACTAAAATGAACAGCCATACCACTGACTGACTAAAGGGAAAAACTATATCAGTGACTGACAGGTGGGAACAGCCATACCACTGACTGACTTAAGGGAGAAGCTATGCCAGGGACAAAGGGAAGAGTGATTTGAATGATATATCACATGACAGACAGCATAAAGGCAGGACAAACACTCAGACTCCAGCCAACTGCATGATCTGACCTTTCTGAAAGAACAAGACATGTAAAAAAAGTGTCACTTTTCTTTGTCACCACAATTACCCGCCACCTTTCCTCACACCTCACCCTTCCTCACGCCGCACCCTTCCTCACGCCGCACCCTTCCTCACGCCTCACCTTTCCTCACCTGCCTCACCTTTCCTCACCTGCCTCATCTGCCTCATCTGCCTCACCTGCTGCTTCTCTTATACATTCATGCAACCAGTCTCTCATCACCATTTACTGTAGTTTCTAAAGTTCACATGTTGGCCTCAGATTTTAGCTGTGTTAGGGTTTAACACTGACTGTACCTGAACATCGATAAATGAAAGAAAGGAGAACATTAAGCAGGAGCTGAGGGGAGGGAGGGGGGGCATCACAACAGTACTTAAAGTCAAGCCACACCTTCTGGCTTTGTCCTGTAGAGCTGTGTGTGCAGTTTGGTGTCCTGGTAAGGCAAGAACAAAAATGTTCAAGCAGTTTGTATAGCCTCAGTGTGTGTGTGCTGTGTGTGTGTACACGCGTGCACAGTGTGAGTGAGTATGTGTGTGTGTGTGTGTGTGTGAGTGTGAGTGTGTATGTGCGCTGTGTGAGGGTGTGTGCGCGCAGTGTGAGTGTGAGTGTGTGTGTGTGCGTGTGTGCAGGAGAGCCTGGGTATGAGTGCTAGAGGTAGCATTATACCAGCTATCCAAAGGACATGTTCTGGTATCATTGTCCCACAGCGGGGACAGGGTAAAACTACAAAAAACCCCGACTTGCTTCTCCCTTTACCCTTTCCTCTCAGAGCCACGGCAGAGCTGACTGTGCGTGCGAAGCATGTGAGAATGCTGAAATGTACACGCATAATCTTGGGACAATTAAAGTCACACACGTGGCCGCACACATTTGCAAAATGGGCACATTTAAATTAATAAGCGTTATTCACACAAATGCCTGTCAGGCCTTGTATGGCATGCAAATGCACTCTGAAATTTCCAGTCAAGGAACATTCTGATACTCATTTTCTCACATATGAATAGATCTGACAGGTTACACACACACACACACACACACACACACATAGACACACACCCTTGGGTTAACCAATAATTGTAGCCCTGAGTCAGCAGCTAACCCTTTGGCTAACACCCAGGAAACACGGGAGCCATGCAGACTGCAGGCTAAACATCCACCCACAGAAGGGCAGGCGCAGGCGCATGCGCAGGCGGAGGTCATCCTAGGGGTCAGGCTAAGCAGCCTGCAGCCAGGCTAGTCCACAGCTGCAGTGTGAAAGCAGCCTCAGCACGCTGACACAGAGCCAGCTAAACACATTTCAAACATGCACTTATGCACACGCGCACACACACACACCGCATACACAGACACACACACACACACACACACACACACACACACACGGAATGCTTTCATACAAACATGTTTTTTAAGTCCTGGTTTCATATTCTCCCACTCTGTGGCAGATGGGGGGGCTTTAACAGCACACACATGTATCAGCGTAAAGTCCCCCTGTCTTCTTACATCTACACAGCACACTTCACTTTCATCCACTCCTGACCTGTAACACAGCCAAACAAACACCCACACTTCACTGCCTTCCCTGTGAAAAAAGAACATCTGTTTTATTCCACAAATTTATCAGTGTGACACATGAACAGAAACCGAACATTCTTAAAATGATTTGGCAAAAGTCCTTTATGGCAGAACAAATCTGCCCTCCTTCACACACACACACACACACATACACACACATACACATACACACACACACCACACACACACACACGCAAACACCACACACACACACACACACACACACACCACACACACACACACACGCAAACACCACACACACACACACACACACACACACACACACACACACACACACACGCAAACACCACACACACACATACACACACACACACACACACGCACAAAAATATATGACATATTTCCAGTGTTAATTATACACAGCATCCTTGATGGATCTAAGAGGTTCTAATGAAGTCATAGGAAACAATCAGATGAACAACCACTTTGAACATTTCAGAGGAACTTAAGCAAACCAGAGGAGCAGATGGTAGCTATGTTTAATTGAACAGTGGGAAGGAAATATAAGAGATGCCAGTTTGTTGTTTTGTTTGCGTTATTTTTCCCCCTCTCTCTCTCTTCCCCCTAAGAGAGGATTTGAGGATGCGCTGACAGAGAGTTTGGGGGGGAGGGGGGCAGAGACAGTCATGATTTCCTCTCCTCCACTGGGAAAACAGAGTGTTTCAAAGCAGAGTGAAGTGAAGAAAAGAATGGAATGGTGTGAGAGTGATGGTAGGACCAGCGGACACAGGTCAGAAAGAGGGAAATGTTCATAGAAGGACAGAATAAGAGGTGGAGAGAATAAAGACATGACAAGAAGGAGGAGAAGGAGGGATAAGAGATGGAGAGAAAAACAGAGGAAGCGGAGTCGAGGATAAATGCCCCCTCCATTCTGATGAGTAACAGGCCCTGAAGGTTTATCTATATTTCGTGAAGGAGAGGGAGGGAAAAACAGAGAAGGGGGAGGACGTCAGCCATGCTCCTAAGATTCCTACAGCTGACTGACAGTCAAATCATCAGTTGCTCCGAGCCTGGGCTGACATATACACACAGTGTCCTCACAACAGCAATGTCCCCACAACGCACACACACGCGCACGTGCACACACACACACATGCACACACACATGCACACACACACACACGTACACACACATACACACACACACACACACACACACGTACACACACGCACGTATGTACACACACATACACACACACACACACGTACACACACATACACACACACACACACAAAGTCAAGAATATGCGTTATTTCTCTTTTGACAGTTATCCTTGTCACACCCCTTTTAGTTTTTCTCACTCACTCTCTAATACGAGTGTGGCCTGTACCCTGGGGCTGTGGTTTGTTGACAGAGAAGTGGTTTGGTTACGGTGATTGAGGTGGTCAATGAAAACTATGGCAGAATATATTGCTGTCTTGGTTGGAGGGTAAAGCTAATTTGTGAGAGTGAAGTTCTGTATACATATTACAAGTTTCTGTGGTGTGTCTATGTGCGTGTGAGAGAGAGAAAAACAGGCACTTGGAGTGAAAAAGCATGTGGAGATAAATCATCACCAATGAGGAACATGGCATAGCTCAAAAGCTGACAGAGGGAGAAAACACACAGAGCAAAATCAATCATTCCAGTTACACTTTGTTTCATACCGATAAAAGTTTACTACTACTCTTCTCCTCAGTTCAAAGGCTCTTGAGGTTTTATGCACGAAGATAATGACACATTTGTGTTATGTTTGACCCCCTCTCTCTCTCTCTCTCTCTCTCTCTCTCTTTCTGTTACACTGTGCTGTAACTGGGTCACACTTAGTATTTCCTTTACCTCTGTCTCTGTGGGCCCAGTCAGGCCTGTAGAACTCTACTCACAGGCCCAGTCAGGCCTGTAGAACTCTACTCACCGCATGAACTTACTTATCCATGCCATGAGCTCATGTCCTGTTGGACCAGGACCAGTCCTGCATAGGCCTGTGGAGGGTGCAGGGGCGGCTGGCAAATTTATACTTCAAAGTTTTTCTTTTTCCCCCAGAGTGCTGTGACATATATTACAGTCACTGGCAGTCCTCCCGAGCTTCATGAAACACAGCATACATCTCTCAGTCACAGAGGCCAGCCAGTGTGCCCATAAACACACCATCTGAGAGTGGAACAGTGGAGAGCTGAAAGCGTATGTTTACAGAGTTCAAGTGCAAGGGAATGTACCTGCTACCTCTGCATTGTTCTCCAACCATCGAGGGCTCTATCACCAGCATCAACTGGGAAACTGACTGTGTTCTGGACACTGACACTGTGTTCTGGAACATTCTGAAACCCAAATGAACCAAGAGAGCTCTACTGCTCATGAACAGAGTTTTAGAAACTTTCTGGATCAGAGGTCTTCAGTTCAGATCAGCATTAAACCAGGCACCTTTTTCTGAATGTGACACCTAGAATATTTTTTATAACATTTTATTTTAGTCCTTGGGGAACAAATGCTCTAGAACATGTTCCACTAGCAAAACAACATCCAGATTACAAATTATGAAAAGAAAAGTATTAAAGAGGAAGCCATTGTTTGAATCCACTGTTTAGCATTTTTATCTTTGCCTGTGACCTGCGATTGTTTGCCTGTGACCTGCCTAACTCATCTCTGTCACTGAGACAACAACAAGAGCTGTCACTCAACCTGGTCCACTCAGCCTGGTCCACTCAGCCCAGTCCACTCAGCCCGGTCCACTCAACCTGGTCTACTCAGCCCGGTCCACTCAACCCGGTCCATCTGTCCACTCCACTCAGCCCGGTCCACTCAACGCGGTCCACTCAGCCTGGTCCACTCAACTTGGTCCACTCAGCCCGGTCCACTCAGCCCGGTCTACTCAACCCGGTCCACTCAGCCCGGTCCACTCTGCACTGTTTACTCAGAATGTTGTCATACAGCTCGAGTACAGCAGTCAGACAGAAATGAATGCTGACAAGAGGACCTTTTTTCAGGCCAAAGCTCTAAACACTCTTCACAGAGAGGCGGAGGACCAAATGAACTGTGCATGCAAAACTGCCTCACGCATGCAGACACATGACAGTCAAGATCATCAACCAGTCACACGGTATTCAATCAATCAAACACATAACGTAACACATCTCCCATAGCGAGAGTTACTTCAGCTCGTAAGGACAGAGTTTGAAAAATAAAGGAACAGCTCTGAAAAAGAGCCAAAAAGAATCTGGACTGATTGTTTACTTATGACTGCATGGTGATGACTGTATGACTCTGTCTGATGACTGTATGACTCTGTGTCTGATGACTGTATGACTCTGTGTGATGACTGTATGACTCTGTGTGTGATGACTGTATGACTGTGTGTGATGACTGTATGACTCTGTGTGATGACTGTATGACTCTGTGTGTGATGACTGTATGACTGTGTGATGACTGTGTGATGACTGTATGACTGTGTGTGATGACTGTATGACTGTGTGTCTGATGACTGTATGACTCTGTGTGTGATGACTGTATGACTGTGTGATGACTGTGTGATGACTGTATGACTGTGTGTGATGACTGTATGACTGTGTGTCTGATGACTGTATGACTCTGTGTGTGATGACTGTATGACTGTGTGTGATGACTGTATGACTGTGTGATGATGACTGTATGACTCTGTGTGATGACTGTATGACTGTGTGTGATGACTGTATGACTCTGTGTGTGATGACTGTATGACTCTGTGTGATGACTGTATGACTCTCACTGCGTGAAAAGTGGTGTATTCGGAAATATCTGGACAAAGTAAATTTCCGGTAAACATGCTGTTTTCCGGAGGTATTCGGATGCCCGCAGAACTTTGTCATGCGGACCTGAAAACTCCCGCAAATGTCCGAGTACAGCTGTTAGACGGCAGTTTTCAGGCATCCGCGTGACCACAGTCGTTAGCTGATGGCTTGGCCTTTCAAATGCTAATAACAGTCAGTGGTCTAGGTGGGACTGGGTATATTAGCCTGCCTCCCTTCCTCACTGTAACTTTCTATCAGTTAGCCTATATGTAATATTTAGCCGATATTTTGATAACCACACAAACTTCTTAGGTGTTGCATGGTGTATAATATAGCAGTGGTAGGCCCATGTAGCCTTTAATGTCATTGCTCTGTCCTGCAGCTAAATTACAATGGACTCTTCAAATGGAGCATACAAAACAACACTGAAAACATCATTTTAAAAAAAGTCTAAATGAGAGGTTCATTAATCACATATTTGATGGTTATGCAACTGTCCTTTACTTGGGGTCAAAGGTACAGGGTGACCAGATGCAAACAGACCAAATGGGGGACAAGTAGTAAGTTTGTGTGGGACAATATGGGACATGTTACTAATGCTGAGAGATAATGTAAAACTTAGATATAATGTCAGTCTAACTGAATAAGAAACACTTTTATACACTTGTATTGATAGACATCCACCATGCATTGGCCATTACAGGCCAATGAAAGGCAACTGTACTTAAGCAAAGCGGCAGGCATCATACAGCTCAAGTCTTTCAAGTTAAAGCCCTGACCAAATCCAACTATAGGAATAAATAAGGCTCAAAATAAAATATTACATAAAATAAAACAATTTGAATGCAAATCTTTATATCAAGCCAAAATCTCTATTGGATGAGTAGCATGGTCAGAAGGGATAAAAGAACTTTTCCCTTTCTTTTTGACCATGACGTCGACTGACAGCGTTTATCTTCATATCTGTAAAGTTTTACTAAGTTTGGTTTTTGTGACTTCGTCGGCCCCAGCTGCACAGTTTGATTGACGGCCGCCACAGACTCTTGATGACCGCCCTCAATGCTCTCCTCTCAGCCATTTGGTGAAAGCAAGGCTTTAAAAAAAACTCGCCTATGTTGCATTTTTACTGCTTTTGACATAGCGCTATTAAATAGATTAGAAACTATGCTCATGCGCGGGCGGGTAAAATAATGGATCCATATATTTTTTATTTCTGACAGTTAAAAACCAAACGACCAGCGAAAATGCGGGACATTATTTCAGTACGAGGGATGCGGGACAAAGGATACAGGACTTTAAAAAAAAAAAAAAAAGTTTACAGGGCATAGGAGTTTTTGTTGTTGTTCCTCGATTGTTTGTTCGGAATGTTTCTCCTCAGTACGAGGACGCGCCCCATTTTCAAACCACCCACTTAGAATCTGAGGTTGAGTCCTGTCCAATCAGTTTTCTGTGCGTGCATGGCGTAGAGTGACAGTAACCAATAGCATTGTGTGCAACTGCAGCGCGAAATTTGCTTTGGGGAAGGGGATACCTGTAGTGAGGTAAGGAGAAGCGAGTCACTGAAGGATTACAGAAGTTGTACTCCGTATTCTGTCGATAGTGTGCATTTTGAAGATGGCTTGCAAAAGAACACGTAAGTTTTCGAACGGACAGCGGAGTGGAGAGGCTACTCGTGCGCCGGGAATATCCAATTTTTCCAACGCCAAGTCCAAACGAAAACAAACAACTGGTGTCCCCGTTAAATGCATTTTTAAGAAGATGTCTGAACAGCAGTAAACGTTCATGGAGAATGTTATTCGGCGGTTGGACAGGATGGAGTCCCATCAAAGAGGACAAGAGGAGTCTGCCCGAGAAAAGAAGACGAGCGGGGAATAACTCTGTTTCGGTAAGTTTATTTCTGTAGCCTTCTGGCTTTCGTCTTTGACTGCCGCGCATTCTGATACGTTCACATTTCTCTATTTGCTTTATCCCTTAATGTGGTTGAACATTTGTATTAACTCTTGTATTAATTTTGCTTCTACAGGGAGCTGTGCGGATAATGCATAATGCTGAAAACAACACGCACAGATATGATCCACGGACAAGGTAGGACAGCGTGTTTTGTTGGTAGACTATATCGTCGCGATTGTTTCATAGCAGTGCCTGGAATTCTAAACAAACTTTTAATCAATCTTCCTTTCTTCTCCGCTTTTTTTTCTCTCTAGCATCCTGAAAGACCGATTGAGACTATTCGAAAGAGTTACCGGGTGAATCCAGAGAACAAAGAGGGGGGCAGGATCGCCACTCGAACGAGGCAAAGGAGGAGAAGAGTAAGTCCAAACATCATTTCCCTAGTAGTTCTTAGACTTTTTCTCCATTTGCTATTTTCAGTGATCTAATTTCTGTTTTCACTCTGTTTTCCATCTGCACAAGGCCAGAGCTAGTGTTCTTTAAACTGAGGAAGAGGCTGCCATATGGAGGACCGCATCAGTAGATGTAATTTCTGAAGAGGACGCCGCCATCTTGGATGGAAGGCCAGCGTGGGTCCTCCCGCCTAGCACAGAGTTGTCTGCACTGTGTGGGGTGCTACAGAATAGAGACCACGGAAGCTGGGTTGTTCTTGGGAATGCTCAACATTTAGAGTTTCATTTATGCTCCCAAAAGCATTTGTATTATATACTATGATATTACAGTATATTCTGTTCTAATGTATTCTATTCTGTTATAAATTGTACATTGATATATATATATATATATACATATAATTGTCAATTTATATGCCTTATATTATACTGTATTTGCTTTATTTATAATAAAATTTGTGTAATTCATTTTTGTTTGCCAGACTATCTATACAATCTACCTATGAACATAAAACAACACCACCACCAATAATAATATTAATAATAATAATAATAATTATTATTATTATATAAACCATATGAATTCATGTCTGGGGACCCACAATGGACCAATGGGGAAGGGTTTTAGAGGAGGGGCAAGACATTGCTCCACCAATCCAAAGAAAGACTTTTGACCAATTGCAGGATACCTGGTGGCCCAAGGTGTGAAGTGCAAATGTTCCCTTCCAAGCACCCCCAAGGGATTATTCACCATGGCAACTAAGGGCTCTAGGCAGACCCCAAAACACGGTACATATTCAGGAGTATTCCATGCCGCGTAACAGAGCTGCAAACTGCCGGATACAGCCGATAATCTGTGGAGTATCCGGGAATATACAGGAGTATTCCAGTCCGGATACACCTCTTTTCACGCAGTGTCTGTGTGTGATGACTGTATGACTGTGTGATGATGACTGTATGACTCTGTGTGATGATGACTGTATGACTCTGTGTGTGATGACTGTATGACTGTGTGTCTGATGACTGTATGACTGTGTGATGACTGTATGACTCTGTGTGATGACTGTATGACTCTGTGTGTGATGACTGTATGACTCTGTGTGTGACGACTGTATGACTCTGTGCGATGACTGTATGACTCTGTGTGTGATGACTGTATGACTCTGTGTGATGACTGTATGACTGTGTGATGATGACTGTATGACTCTGTGTGATGATGACTGTATGACTCTGTGTGATGACTGTATGACTCTGTGTGTGATGACTGTATGACTGTGTGTGATGACTGTATGACTCTGTGTGATGACTGTATGACTCTGTGTGTGATGACTGTATGACTGTGTGATGACTGTGTGATGACTGTATGACTGTGTGTGATGACTGTATGACTGTGTGATGATGACTGTATGACTGTGTGATGATGACTGTATGACTGTGTGTGATGACTGTATGACTCTGTGTGATGATGACTGTATGACTCTGTGTGTGATGACTGTATGACTGTGTGTGATGACTGTATGACTCTGTGTGATGATGACTGTATGACTCTGTGTCTGATGACTGTATGACTGTGTGTGATGACTGTATGACTCTGTGTGATGACTGTATGACTCTGTGTGTGATGACTGTATGACTGTGTGATGACTGTGTGATGACTGTATGACTGTGTGTGATGACTGTATGACTGTGTGATGATGACTGTATGACTGTGTGATGATGACTGTATGACTGTGTGTGATGACTGTATGACTCTGTGTCTGATGACTGTATGACTCTGTGTGATGATGACTGTATGACTCTGTGTCTGATGACTGTATGACTGTGTGTGATGACTGTATGACTCTGTGTGATGACTGTATGACTCTGTGTGTGATGACTGTATGACTGTGTGATGACTGTGTGATGACTGTATGACTCTGTGCGATGACTGTATGACTCTGTGTCTGATGACTGTATGACTGTGTGTGATGACTGTATGACTCTGTGTGTGATGACTGTATGACTGTGTGTGATGACTGTATGACTCTGTGTGATGACTGTATGACTCTGTGTGTGATGACTGTATGACTCTGTGTGATGACTGTATGACTGTGT